>NW_027454143.1:577500-870000 GCF_040206685.1 Ascaphus truei | reverse complement strand
ACAGCAGCGGTTTTTTCCATCTCCGCGGTGCTGAGATCCGGATCCTGTGCAGCCACCGCGAGTCTGCTGACTGTCTCAGTGTGAGTGTCCGTTTCCCCTTGCTAGTGCCCAACCTTATGGCGGTTTCTATACAAATCTGTTGATACTGCTGCGGCACAGTTTATTCGAGCATTTGCCCGTTCTGTGCCGCAGCAGTAGCCTGGCGCGCGCCCGAGTGTGACGGGCGCGCGCCGAAGCAGCAGAAGAGCGCCCTCCGATCGGGGCGCTCTCCCTACCGCTGCCGGGTCCGCCGGGTCCCCCGGAACCCCCTGCCGCTGTCCCGCGATCGCGGGACACCAGGGCTCCCTCGGGGAGCCCCTGGACACGCGTGCAGGGGGCGCACGCTCCCGATGACGCGTGACCGCGCGTCAGGGGCGGCCACTAGCAAGCCGGGAAATCTCCCGGCTTGCGGTACCGGCCACACTCGAATAAAGTGTGTCGGTAGTGTAGGTTGTTTTCATGTTTGTTTTTTTCTTTCATGTGTTTTTATATAAATTTTACTGTATTTGTATACTGTGCAGCTTAGGGTTTAGTCACCATCAGATGTTCTCCTGGGTAGTACTTAGCCGTCCAGCTGCACAGCTGTTCTGAGGTGGGGTTGGATCCCCTCAGAGTTTGTGTGTATTTTTAATAAATTACCTTCCACTAATCCCTGGTGCGCATTTGTGCATTTTTTATTATCTTGTATTTCAGGGTGCCCTCCCCCCTTTTTAAGGGGGGTTCACCTAGATTTGAGAGTTTCTGGGGAGACGCTTTATGTACATGCTGCAAAGGGATCATCCACACCATCATACAGCACGAGCGCTGAATATCCTGTTTTTTCTACCTTCAAGATACAAAGAGCATTTATTGGTTAAAACAATTGTAACCTCAATTGATATAAAACATGTAATGAATTAATAAACAGTAGACTATTCTCCTGTTGAACAAGAAGATTGTTCTCCTGCTGAATAAGAAAAGGCTCCCAAGCGCTTGTGCTTAAGGAAGCTACGTTGCTCCGCCGGGTGGTAAAACTGAAATCCTACTCACCGTCCATGAGTAGGACATGTGCAGTGGTTCGGGGTCTTTGCCAGGGATAGCCGCTCGCCGTGGGGTGCAGAACGTCCGTTAGTGCAGGGAGATCTCCTGCAGTCCTCGTGGTTTTGCTGCCAACAGAGTATTTTCCAAACGTCTCCTCCTGCTGATGTCACCGTCTGATGTGCACAGCTACGGTGTCCCTGGATGGCCAAAAACCTTCGCATGGACGGTGAGTAGGATTTCAGTTTTACCACACGGCAGAGCAACGTAGCTCCCTTAAGCACAAGCGCTTGGGAGCCTTTTCTTATTCAGCAGGAGAACAATCTTCTTGTTCAACAGGAGAATAGTCTACTGTTTATTAATTCATTACATGTTTTATATCAATTGAGGTTACAATTGTTTTAACCAATAAATGCTCTTTGTATCGTGTCCACCACGGCCATTGTTGTCTCAAGGGTAATACACTATTGTGGTGTTTTCTGTCTATTTCTTGTTCCCTTCTCTGAGGTATTCCACATAAGAAACCACTGTACAAGACTTTATTCCATTCTTCATCCTCAGCGCCATAGGAGGCCGTTCTACACGAACCTCCCCTCCAATGTATAACATTGCGGGAATGAGGGTACCTGGACATTGAGGGACTACGGATCCGGTAAGATCCCAGACGGGATTTCTGCTTTAGATATTGTGAAGCGGGGGCATCCAGACACTGATTAAGGGGTTCAGGAAACTAGTCATTCACACCTGGCTTTTATTTCTAGATCGACATTTACACAGACACACACACACACACGTAACAAGGGCTAATTGTAGTATAATGTAATACAATAAATATATTTGTCATTTAAATGGATTTTATTCATATGTTTTATTTTAAAGCGGGGTTGGGGGCGGGGTTGGGGGCGGGACTGGGGGCGGGGTTGGGGGCGGGACTAGGTGGCGAGTAGATTTTTTGGTTGGGCGAGTAGATTTTTGGGTGATTTGTCGAACACTGTATATATATATATATATCTATATATATATATATATATATTATTAACACACAGGTGAATACCGCATCACTTCCAAAAAAAATTTAAATGCAATGTCAAATAAACCTACCTAAATCAGAAAAATATAACTGATATAGTTGTAACAGAAATAAAGTATAAGTTGTAGGCGGTGCTAGAGGAAAAGTATAGATATATAAACACAGAAGAAAAAGAAACCTCTAAAGTAGCACTCAGACAATAATCTGCAAAAATATAAAGGGTACTTTAATTAAATCCAAAAGATAACAGAAATACAAACAACTGACTGATGAGACTGCCTGTCTAAAAAATAAATTGGTGGACACAAAAAAAATGATCAAAAACACAGTGTAATAAACCCAAAAAAAATAAAACTAAAAAAATCGATGCCCTAAGAGAAACCTTGCTCACTGAGGGAAAGAGTAGTTTCCCGCAGTGCAGCAGTACAGACCGGCCGGTCACAAAAGATGTTAATGACTAATAGACATCATAAATCAAAAAAATGCAAAACTGAGAGAATATACACAGAAAAAAATATATACATGTGCTGTACTGATAGCAGTGAGAGTGTCAGATACACAGGGGTAAGCCTAATACAATTGTATAATGCTATAACAGGGAAGCCTTTGTGGGCGAAACGCGTTAGTGGGCTAATTTTAATTTTTGCTGTTGCTGACCCTGCCTGCCTTCTGTCTTATTTGGGACTATCAACACTGTCCAATATCTTGGACTTTATTTGTGGACTGTGCTGTGCTGATTGATGATTGCAGTGTTTCATTCTCAAGGAGCTGAGTATTTCTGTTTATTCATCTCTCCCTTTGTTTTTCCCATCTGTTTATATTTGTGTATTTGGGTCACTAAATGAACTATTTTTCATATATTCCCTGTTATAGCATTATACAATTGTATTAGGCTTACCCCTGTGTATCTGACACTCTCACTGCTATCAGTACAGCACATGTATATATTTTTTTCTGTGTATATTCTCTCAGTTTTGCATTTTTTTGATTTATGATGTCTATTAGTCATTAACATCTTTTGTGACCGGCCGGTCTGTACTGCTGCACTGCGGGAAACTACTCTTTCCCTCAGTGAGGAAGGTTTCTCTTAGGGCATCGATTTTTTTAGTTTTATTTTTTTGGGGTTTATTACACTGTGTTTTTGATCATTTTTTTTGTGTCCACCAATTTATTTTTTAGACAGGCAGTCTCATCAGTCAGTTGTTTGTATTTCTGTTATCTTTTGGATTTAATTAAAGTACCCTTTATATTTTTGCAGATTATTGTCTGAGTGCTACTTTAGAGGTTTCTTTTTCTTCTGTGTTTATATATATATATATATGTATATAAAAGAGAAAGAAGAGAGAGCGCACGCCCCATAGCGTAATATTGTTGATTTAATGTTAAAAGGGATGGGAAGGGGTGGGGAGAATTACACTCACAAGAGTAAAATTCAAATAAAACAATGTGTGAATAAATCACCACCATCCAGTCTCTGCACTGCAAACGTCCACAAGTCTTAGCTCCCTCAGGGCTGCGTGGAGATGATGATGTTCACAGGAGGCCAGTGGTGTAATTCACCGACAAAGATTCAGTCCAAATGGTCCCGTAGTTCGCCTCTCCCACTTGAATGGCCGCAATGTAGATCTCGCGCTTCAATGCTGCCTCGTGCGTGTGCGTAGCGTTGCAATGACGTAATTGCGCAATTGGAATCCCTGGTGCGTTTCGTCACCAGAGGGCGACTTTCTCAAAGGGCTGATACTGAATGGACAAGGCTCCTGATATTTATAGCCAGTTGGTTGCTTGGCAACCCGTAATTAGAGTAGAATATATAAACCTGTGAGGTTCCAACGGAGATAAGAGTCCCATAAAGAATTAGGGTTGCAGACCTGTCTAAGACATGTGAATGTGCTCACAAGTGAAATTCTTAATTGGAATATATCCGCCAATAGAAATCATGGGGCCCAGGACAAATTTAAGGAGCAGCCTCCCCCCCCCCCGATTAATCCCCCCCAATTTACATTTGTAATCCCCACATCTCACCCCCCCACCCTCCTCCCCCCATTAAACCCCACACTGCACAGCACACTGTGTGTGTTCCTTAGGGGTGGGAAAACGAGATATTGGGAGAGACAGAGGGAGAGGAAGGAGAGAAGTGGGAGGGGAGGAAGGTGAGGAGAAGGGGGAGCAGGGGAGAGAGGGGAGAACGAGAGGGGGGAGGCAGGGATAGTGGATGAGAGAGAGAAGGGATATTTGTAAGGATGTGCTCACCACAAACGAGACGGGACCGCGGTGCTGAGGTGGGATAGGAAATAACGCCACCCACAGCCACGAGGGCACGTCTTGATTGAAGAGTGGTCTGGGATTCCGGATCGGGGTAGGAGAGGTACGGTAGGTAGAGAGGCCGTTAGCCAAGTCCGGGGTTAGAGAGAGGGACGTTGTCGTTTACCGTAAGCCAGGATCGGGATGCCAGAGGTGCGGAGAGTCGTGTAGCCGTATGCCGAGTTCAGGATGCCAGAGGTACAGGAAGACGTAGCGGAAGCCGGTTCAGTTCACGAGGAAGTCTGCGAAATAGAATAAGGAGGCAGAGAGAGGTGAGAACAACTGGTTCTATGCTCAGCCAACGAGTCAGTGACTCTGCAAGGTATATATAAGAGAGAGGATCCAATAGCAGCGCAGCAAGGTGGAGGTGTGTGGAAAGGCCAGGTTACAGCAGGTATAGGTCCAGAAGGAGTCCATGGGGAGGAGCCATAAAGCCCAGCAGCCTGACTGTATTTGGTAATGGCCATCAAAAGAGGTGTTGTGCCTTTAAGAGGCGGGAGCGCCTCCGTGTGGCCGCGCCTCCGTGAATCAGTGCCATCGGCTGCGTGCGCGGACCCACGCCCTGCTCCAAGAGCAGAAGAGAGAGGAAGACGTGCGCGCGCGCATAGGAGGAACAGCTGTCGGCGGCTTGCCTCCGGAGTCCACGTGCGCCGCGGGAGACCCAGACGGAGCTGCAGGTAAGTGAGGAGCACGCCGTGAGCGGCGTGACTCCAGAATCCTCACAGTACCCCCCCCCCCCTTCAGGGGCGACCTCCGGGCGACCATGATAAGGCTTGGAGGGATTCTTGCGATGAAAAGCCTGTAGAAGACGAGGTGCGTGAAGATCCCGGTGAGGAATCCATGAACGTTCCTCTGGTCCGAACCCCCTCCAGTGAACCAAGTACTGTACTCCTCCTCTGGAAATTCTAGAATCCAGGACAAACTGCACCTCGTATTCCTGTTGACCTTGAATCATAATCGGACGTGGAGAAGAAGTATTTTTGGAAAAGCGAGGACTCCGAAACACTGGTTTAAGTAAGGACACATGGAAGACCGAAGGTATCTTCATAGAAGGTGGAAGACGTAGCTCGTAAGCCACAGGATTAATCCTCCTAACTATGGTAAAGGGACCGAGGAACTTGGGAGCGAGCTTCATGGTAGGAACCTTCAAACGGATATTCCTGGACGAGAGCCATACCCTGTCTCCTGGGGCGAACTCCGGCACTTGGCGTCGAAGTCGATCAGCCTGGAGTTTCTGTCTCCCTGTAGCCACCCTTAAGTTCTCCTGAATCTTGGACCATAAGACCTTCAGGCGAGAGACGTGCTTGTCCACTGCTGGCACCCCTGAGGAGAGAGAAGAGAAAGGTGACCGAGACGGATGAAATCCAAAATTTATAAAGAATGGAGATTCTTGGGTAGAATCATTGCGAAGAGAGTTCAAAGCAAACTCGGCCCATGGAAGCAGATCCACCCAGTCCTCCTGTGTATCAGTTATAAAACATCGAAGATATTGTTCCAGGTTTTGGTTGGCCCTCTCCGTCTGCCCATTGGTCTGTGGATGGTACCCAGAAGAGAACTGAAGCGAAATCCCCAACTTCTGGGAAAAGGCACGCCAAAACCTCGACACGAATTGAGACCCACGATCCGAGACAATGGTAGAAGGTACTCCGTGAAGACGAAAAATCTCCTGAATGAAGACATCAGCCAGCCTGGGGGAATTCGGTAAACCCCTCAAAGGAACAAGGTGCGACTGTTTGGAAAAACGATCGATGACCACCAGAATCGTATTTTTTCCTTTGGATTCTGGAAGCTCTACAATGAAGTCCATAGAAATATGGTTCCAGGGACGGTCTGGAATGGGTAAAGGTAGCAGAAGCCCAGCAGGTCTGACCCAAGGTACCTTGTTGCGAGCGCAAATACTACACGCTTTGACAAATTCCTCCACATCTTTAGCCCTCTCTGGCCACCAGAAGGTACGTTGAACCAGGTCGTTGGTCTTCCGTATCCCTGGGTGTCCTGCTGATTTAGAGGAATGACACCACTCGAGAACCTTCTTGCGGTGTTGAGGTGCCGTGTAGAGTCTTCCCTCCGGAACCTTGAGTCCCTCATGAGTCCGTGACTGTTCGGATTGAATCTTGCCCATGATATCAAACGAATTAGCGGACAGGATACAACTAGAAGGAATAATAGACTCAAGTTGCTCTTCAGACCTGTACTCCGCCAGGAACTGTCGCGATAGGGCGTCCGCCTTTAGATTCTTGGAGCCAGGAATGAAGGAGATGAGAAAATTAAATCATGAAAAAAACAAAGCCCAGCGGGCTTGTCGAGCGTTCAAACGCCGTGCCCCTTCTAGGTAGAGGAGATTCTTATGATCCGTCAGAATGGTAATGGGTGTCTCAGTACCCTCTAAGAAATGTCTCCACTCCTCTAAAGCCAACTTGATCGCCAAAAGCTCTCTATTCCCGACATCATAATTCCGTTCAGCGGACGAAAATCTCTTCGAGAAAAACGCACATGGGTGCAGTCTGGCTAAGGGAGATGTTCTCTGGGACAGCACAGCCCCAGCCCCAATGTCCGATGCATCCACCTCCAAGGTAAATGGGAGCTTAGGATCTGGGTGGGTGAGGATGGGAGCAGACACAAAAGCCCTCTTTAGCAGATCAAACGCCCTAATGGCGGTCTCCGACCAAGATGAAGGATCTGCACCCTTCTTGGTGAGGGCAGTTATGGGAGATACGGTGGACGAAAAATTGCGGATGAAACGTCGATAATAGTTTGCAAAACCTAAAAAGCGTTGCACGGCTCTAAGAGTAGTCGGACGAGGCCAGTCCAGAATAGCCTTAAGTTTTTCTGGATCCATATTGAAACCGGAGTCCGAGATGACGTAACCCAAAAATGCCACTGATTTGAGGTGGAACTGACATTTCTCCAGCTTCGCAAAAAGATGGTTCTCCCGAAGACGTAACAGTACTTGTTGAACATGTTTGATGTGTTCTTGAGTGGATTTAGAAAAAATGAGGATGTCATCCAAGTAAACAATAAGAAATGAGTTCAGAATGTCCCGAAAAATCTCGTTGACAAAATCCTGGAAAACTGCTGGTGCGTTGCACAAACCGAACGGCATAACCAGATATTCGTAGTGGCCATCATGGGTGTTAAAAGCAGTCTTCCACTCGTCCCCCTCTCGTATCCTTACTAAATTGTAGGCACCTCTTAGATCCAGCTTAGAAAAGATAGTTGCTCCCTGGAGACGGTCGAAGAGTTCTGGAATCAAAGGCAGAGGGTAGCGATTTTTACGAGTGATATTATTCAAACCCCGGTAGTTTATGCATGGGCGGAGAGAACCGTCCTTTTTCTTGACAAAGAAGAAGCCTGCTCCGACCGGGGAAGACGATTTTCTGATGAAACCCCTCTCTAAGTTCTCAGCAATGTAAGTGTTCATGGCCCTTGTCTCTGGGAGAGAGAGAGGATAGGATCTTGCCCTGGGAAGCGGTGCGCCCGGAAGTAGGTCAATAGGACAATCAAAAGAACGGTGCGGAGGTAGAACCTCGGAACGTGCCTTGTCGAATACATCACGGAATTCCCAGTACACAGAGGGTAAGGAGTTAATCTTCTCAGATAGGGTAGACAATCCACCAATCCTCTGGAAAATCTGGGTACATGTCTTGGCACAAGAAGGAGCCCACTGGATGGGTTCCTGATCCGTCCAGTCGATGCGAGGATTATGAAGTTGAAGCCAAGGAAGACCCAAAATCAGCTCAGCAGAAGGAGTGTGGATTACATCGAGGGTAATGATCTCCGTATGGACGTTGACGAACTGCAGTAGAAGAGGCACCTTCTGTAGCGTGATAAATGCTGGTTTAAGCGGTCGACCGTCAATGGCCTCCAATCCTACCGGCGTCCTCCTGTTGATCAAAAGGATATTATTCAGTCTAGCAAAAGTCTCATCAATGAAATTACCTGCAGAACCGGAGTCAATGAACGCTCGTGCCTGAGTGTGAAACCCCTCTCCAGAAAGTGTAATGGGCAAGATTATCCTGGTGGGAAGAATGCTCTGGACGATGGGAGAAAGTGTCAATATTCCCAACGAAACTCTCCGGGATCTCATTGGGAGCTGGCGTTTCCCGGTTTGTGAGGACACTGGGGTACAGCGTGACCGGAATTGCCACAGTACATGCAAAGACCGGCCTTGCGCCGACGCTGTTTCTCAGCAGGAGACAGCCTGTTGCCTCCCAACTGCATGGGTTCTGGAATGTCCCCGGAAGGAGGTAACAGAGCCACGAAGGAGGGAGCAAGAGTTCTTGAAACCCGTTGACGGTTATGAGAACGCTCGTATCTCCGCTCCAGCAGACGCTGATCCACACGAATGGACAGAGCGATCAACTCCTCCAGCTTAGTGGGACGATCTCGCGCGGCAAGCTCATCCTTTAGGGTTTCAGACAGACCTTGCCAGAATGCAGAAGATAGGGCCTCATTATTCCAACCTGTCTCAGCAGCAAGAGTGCGGAACTCCACTGCATACACGGCAACCGAACGATCTCCCTGGGTTATGTGGTGAAGAGCAGAAGCTGCCGTTAACCTCCGTGCGGGAGTATCGAAGACTCTTCGGAATTCCTCGACGAAGAGATCGATGTCCTGTGTGATAGCACCCTGTTGTTCCCAAATGGGGGAGGCCCACGCCAGTGCCTGGTCAGTGAGAAGGGAGTAGATGTAGCCAACCCTGGAGACAGAAGACACAAAGCGAGAGGGAGAGAGCCGAAATTGGACGAGACATTGGTTAATGAAACCCCGGCATCCTTGGGGATCCCCCGCATAGTGTCTGGGAGGTGGAATTCGTGGTTCCGGGGCAGACGGAGGTGTTGGAGCAGGACTAGCCGGTACAGGAGCTGCCATGGGTGAAGGTTGCTGAGTGAGGGCTCGAACCTGAAGAGTAAGGGCATGGACGCTTTGCTGCAACTTCTCCGTCCGTTTATCTTCTTGGTCTAAATAAGTCTCTAGTCTGGAAAACAGAGCAGTATGGGCGTTTAAAGTGCGCTCCACCTCAGCGGGATCCATGTTTGTTGGGCTGAGCATAATGTAAGGATGTGCTCACCACAAACGAGACGGGACCGCGGTGCTGAGGTGGGATAGGAAATAACGCCACCCACAGCCACGAGGGCACGTCTTGATTGAAGAGTGGTCTGGGATTCCGGATCGGGGTAGGAGAGGTACGGTAGGTAGAGAGGCCGTTAGCCAAGTCCGGGGTTAGAGAGAGGGATGTTGTCGTTTACCGTAAGCCAGGATCGGGATGCCAGAGGTGCGGAGAGTCGTGTAGCCATATGCCGAGTTCGGGATGCCAGAGGTACAGGAAGACGTAGCGGTTCAGTTCACGAGGAAGTCTGCGAAATAGAATAAGGAGGCAGAGAGAGGTGAGAACAACTGGTTCTATGCTCAGCCAACGAGTCAGTGACTCTGCAAGGTATATATAAGAGAGAGGATCCAATAGCAGCGCAGCAAGGTGGAGGTGTGTGGAAAGGCCAGGTTACAGCAGGTATAGGTCCAGAAGGAGTCCCAGGGGAGGAGCCATAAAGCCCAGCAGCCTGACTGTATTTGGTAATGGCCATCAAAAGAGGTGTTGTGCCTTTAAGAGGCAGGAGCGCCTCCGTGTGGCCGCGCCTCCGTGAATCAGTGCCATCGGCTGCGTGCGCGGACCCACGCCCTGCTCCGAGAGCAGAAGAGAGAGGAAGACGTGCGCGCGCGCGCATAGGAGGAACAGCTGTCGGCGGCTTGCCTCCGGAGTCCACGTGCGCCGCGGGAGACCCAGACGGAGCTGCAGGTAAGTGAGGAGCACGCCGTGAGCGGCGTGACTCCAGAATCCTCACAATATTGGATGAGAGAGAGAGGGGGCAGTGGGAGAGAGGGGGGACAGGGATAGTGGATGAGAGGGGACAGGGATATTGGGAGAGAGGGGACAGGGATATTGGATGAGAGAGAGAGGCAAGGATAGTGGGAGAGAGGGAGGACAGGGATATTGGATGAGAGGGAGAGAGGGGGAACAGGGATAGTGGATGAGAAAGAGAGGGGGAACAGGGATAGTGGATGAGAGGGAGAGGGGGAACAGGGATAGTGGATGTGAGAGAGAGAGGGGGGACAGGGATATTGGATGAGACGGGAACAGGGATAGTGGATGAGAGAGAGAGGGGGAACAGAAATAGTGGATCAGAGATAGAGAGGGGACATGGATATTGGATGAGAAAGGGGGGACAGGGATAGTGGATGAGAGAGAGAGGGGGAACAGAAATAGTGGATGAGAGATAGAGGGGGGGTAGGGATATTGGATGAGAAAGGGGGGACAGGGATAGGGGATGAGTGAGAGAGAGAAAGGGGACAGAGATAGTGGATGAGAGAGAGAGGGGACAGGGATAGTGGATGAGAGAGAGGGGGGACAGGGATAGTGGATGAGAGAGAGGGGGGACAGGGATAGGGGATGAGACAGAGAGAGGGGACAGGGTTAGTGGATGAGAGAGAGAGGGGACAGGGATAGTGGATGAGCGAGAGAGGGGACAGGGATAGTGGATGAGAGAGAAAGGGGACAGGGATAGTGGATGAGAGAGAGGGGACAGGGATAGTGGATGAGAGAGAGAGGGGACAGGGATAGTGGATGAGAGAGAGAGGGGACAGGGATAGTGGATGAGAGAGAGAGGGGACAGGGATAGTGGATGAGAGAGAGGGGGGACAGGGATAGGGGATGAGAGAGAGGGGGGACAGTGATAGGGGAGAGAGGATCTGAGTGAGCTGCTGCCCTGGAGGAGGGAGGGGGCCTGTTAGAGGCCTGTGGAGGGGGCCTGCCGAGCTGCCTGCTGAAAGGTGCCCACAGAGGTGCCTGTCAGGGGAACCTCCCTTCTACCAGTCAGGCACCGGCACGAACACCTCCCAGCAGGCCCCCTCTGTGGATCATATTAGGTTTGCCGGCAGGATAGTGAGGGGGAGAGGCACCAGCTGTGGGTCGGCAACCTGCAGAGAGACGCGAGTAGGGGCGGAAAGAGCCGCGTGCGGCTCGGGGGCCACAAGTTGCCGTCCTCTGCTGAATGCCTAAAGCGTCGGACCGCGCGCCGCCATAAGGCCTCGTTCAGGGTGCCAGAGGCAGGAGTTGGAGGGAGGGCGTTCGGGAGGGCGGCAGTCTGCTGGGCGATGTGTGTCCATCCCCAGCAGACTTTTTCAGGAGTTGAGGAGGCGGCGAGGGCGCTACAGACGGCAGCTTAGGGATCCCAGTTGCAGTCATGAAATCATTCTCAAGAATGATTTCATTGGCTGCCGAGGTCCCAGTGACGCTGCTGCAGCTTCAAAAAACGATTTTTTCGTTTATTGAAACTGTATTCAGCGTCAACGCCGGGCTTCGGAGACAGGGCAGCTGCTACCCTGACAACCAGTATTCAATTTGAATACTTTGTGTCCCACGGCAGCTCGCACGGCAGCACGCCCTCCCTCCGAAGCCTGCACCCTGAACGAGGCCTTACACACTACAGTATTACAATGAGCGCGCAGTAACCGCCCGCACCATCACGCCCTCCAATTTAGAACAGACCTCAGAATTTGATCTTGCCGGGCGACGCGTCACTGAGCGGTTCAGCCAATGAGGGCGAAGCGCTCGTGTGATGTCATGGCTGCGCCTCCCTGTCACCTCTCGATGCCGCCTGCCTGCAGTGCAGATTTGGGGCGGGCGCATCGCCCTGAGGGAGCGCGCGGCCGCAGATTTTGGTATGATCACGGCCTTGGGTAAAGCTCTTACCCCCCAGAGGGTTTATTTTAACACTTTAGCCCGTTTGAAAAATCACAAGATGTTTAATTCAACTTTCTCATTGAACATTTGTAGAGAAAATGAGCCAAGCTGCCAGAAGCTATTTTTCAATGTTTAGCGTCTTTACTAATGAGTGTAAATGACACTTCATATACAGCAGGTTATGGGACACAGTATTACAGTAAATGGCCACCATGTTTCTTCTCACATCCCAGTATAGGGATCTCTCCTATTATCACACGCTGGTAGCAGCTGAGAGAGCTCAGGGGCTGAGCCCAGAATGTGACGCACATCATCATTCTACAGCTCAAAAAATGCCATGTTTATGTGCTACCTGATTTCCGTGGTTACAGCCCAACCGCCCTGTACCTGAGCCCTGTGTCACTGGGCTTGTGCTGTTATCGCTTGCTGCTGACTGCAATAACCTGCACAGCTGCTGACTGCGTCTGCAAGGAGTTTTCTCCCAACGTGAGCTACTTGTAGAGCGGATACTTGGACATTTCAGAGCGGAAGGAGCCTGACAGCGTAAAGGCGCACTTTCCCCAGGGAGAGAGAGACACCTCGGGTAAGATCTGATTAAAGGACAACCTTTGAGGAGTGGGCTTAGTGTGTGTGTATTTCAGGAGGGGTCTTTATTGTGTGTGTGTGTGTGTGTGTGTGTGTGTGTGTGTGTGTGTGTGTGTGTGTGTGTGTATTTGGGAAGGGTACTTACTGTGTATGTGTGTGTATTTGGGAAGGGGGCTTATTGTGTGTGTGTATTTGGGAAGGGGCACTTATTGTGTATGTGTGTGTATTTCAGGAGGGGTCTTTATTGTGTGTGTGTGTGTGTGTATTTGGGAAGGGTACTTACTGTGTATGTGTGTGTATTTGGGAAGGGGGCTTATTGTGTGTGTGTATTTGGGAAGGGGCACTTATTGTGTATGTGTGTGTATTTCAGGAGGGGTCTTTATTGTGTGTGTGTGTGTGTGTGTATTTGGGAAGGGCGGCTTATTGTGTGTGTGTGTGTGTGTGTGTGTGTGTATTTGGGAAGGGGGCTTATTGTGTGTGTGTATTTGGGAAGGGGGCTTATTGTGTGTGTGTATTTGGGAAGGGGGCTTATTGTGTGTGTGTGTGTGTGTGTGTGTATTTGGGAAGGGGGCTTATTGTGTGTGTGTATTTGGGAAGGGTACTTATTGTGTGTGTGTGTGTGTGTGTGTGTGTATTTGGGAAGGGTACTTACTGTGTATGTGTGTGTATTTGGGGAGGGGGCTTATTGTGTGTGTGTATTTGGGAAGGGGGCTTATTGTGTGTGTGTGTGTGTGTGTGTGTGTGTGTGTGTGTATTTGGGAAGGGTACTTACTGTGTATGTGTGTGTATTTGGGGAGGGGGCTTATTGTGTATGTGTGTGTATTTGGGGAGGGGGCTTATTGTGTGTGTGTGTGTGTGTGTGTGTGTATTTGGGAAGGGTACTTATTGTGTGTGTGTGTGTGTGTGTGTGTGTGTATTTGGGAAGGGTACTTATTGTGTGTGTGTGTGTGTGTATTTGGGAAGGGTACTTACTGTGTGTGTGTGTGTATTTGGGGAGGGGGCTTATTGTGTGTGTGTATTTGGGAAGGGTACTTACTGTGTATGTGTGTGTATTTGGGAAGGGGGCTTATTGTGTGTGTGTGTGTGTGTGTGTGTGTGTGTGTATGTGTGTGTGTGTGTGTGTGTGTGTGTGTGTGTGTGTGTGTGTGTGTGTGTGTGTGTGTGTGTGTGTGTGTGTGTGTGTGTGTGTGTGTGTGTGTGTGTGTGTATTTGGGAAGGGGGCTTATTGTGTGTGTGTATTTGGGAAGGGTACTTACTGTGTATGTGTGTGTATTTGGGGAGGGGGCTTATTGTGTGTGTGTATTTGGGAAGGGTACTTACTGTGTATGTGTGTGTATTTGGGAAGGGGGCTTATTGTGTGTGTGTGTGTGTGTGTGTGTGTGTGTGTGTGTGTGTGTGTGTGTGTATGTGTGTGTGTGTGTGTGTGTGTGTGTGTGTGTGTGTGTGTGTGTGTGTGTGTGTGTGTGTGTGTGTGTGTGTGTGTGTGTGTGTGTGTGTGTGTGTGTGTGTGTGTATTTGGGGAGGGGGCTTATTGTGTGTGTGTATTTGGGAAGGGTACTTACTGTGTATGTGTGTGTATTTGGGAAGGGGGCTTATTGTGTGTGTGTATTTGGGAAGGGTACTTATTGTGTGTGTGTGTGTGTGTGTATTTGGGAAGGGTACTTACTGTGTATGTGTGTGTATTTGGGAAGGGTACTTACTGTGTATGTGTGTGTATTTGGGGAGGGGGCTTATTGTGTGTGTGTATTTGGGAAGGGGGCTTATTGTGTGTGTGTGTGTGTATTTGGGAAGGGGGCTTATTGTGTGTGTGTGTGTATTTGGGAAGGGTACTTACTGTGTATGTGTATTTGGGAAGGGGGCTTATTGTGTGTGTGTGTGTGTGTGTGTGTGTGTGTGTGTGTGTGTGTGTGTGTGTATTTGGGAAGGGTACTTACTGTGTATGTGTGTGTATTTGGGAAGGGTACTTACTGTGTATGTGTGTGTATTTGGGAAGGGGCTTATTGTGTGTGTGTATTTGGGGAGGGGGCTTATTGTGTGTGTGTATTTGGGGAGGGGGCTTATTGTGTGTGTGTATTTGGGAAGGGCGCTTACTGTGTGTGTGTGTGTGTATTTGGGGAGGGGGCTTATTGTGTGTGTGTATTTGGGAAGGGCGCTTACTGTGTGTGTGTGTGTGTGTGTGTGTGTATTTGGGAAGGGTACTTACTGTGTGTGTGTATTTGGGAAGGGGGCTTATTGTGTGTGTGTATTTGGGAAGGGGCTTATTGTGTGTGTGTATTTGGGGAGGGGGCTTATTGTGTGTGTGTATTTGGGGAGGGGGCTTATTGTGTGTGTGTATTTGGGAAGGGGCGCTTATTGTGTGTGTGTGTGTATTTGGGAAGGGTACTTACTGTGTGTGTGTGTGTATTTGGGAAGGGGGCTTATTGTGTGTGTGTGTGTATTTGGGAAGGGTACTTACTGTGTGTGTGTGTGTATTTGGGGAGGGGGCTTATTGTGTGTGTGTATTTGGGAAGGGTACTTATTGTGTGTGTGTGTGTGTGTGTATTTGGGAAGGGTACTTACTGTGTATGTGTGTGTATTTGGGGAGGGGGCTTATTGTGTGTGTGTATTTGGGAAGGGTACTTATTGTGTGTGTGTGTGTGTGTGTGTGTGTGTGTGTGTGTGTGTGTGTATTTGGGAAGGGTACTTATTGTGTGTGTGTGTGTGTGTGTGTGTGTGTGTATTTGGGAAGGGGCGCTTATTGTGTGTGTGTGTGTGTGTGTGTGTATTTGGGAAGGGTACTTACTGTGTGTGTGTGTGTATTTGGGGAGGGGGCTTATTGTGTGTGTGTATTTGGGAAGGGCGCTTATTGTGTACTGCTGCGGCCATCTTTAATCTAACAAATGCCCGTAATTTTCCGGGGCTTTTTTCGGCTGGCGCCAAACTTGGCCGCGTGCCAGCCGCATCTTCGCATCTTCCCCTCCCCTCTGCCCGCCTCTGCCCGCCTCTGCCCGCCTCTGCTTCGCGCAGCTTCCCCTTACCCCGCTTACCTTTCACCCTTCGGGGATGCCGGGGGAACTCGGGGATGCAGGGGGAACCCTGCCACGTGTGACCGGCGCCACAGTGACGCGCGGCACGCAACAGAAACCAGTCGCGTCTTCCCGCACTTTGCCCGCGCATTGCGGTGGCGGCCGCAGGAGAATAAAGGCGGCCGCCACTGTATGTGTGTGTATTTGGGAAGGGGCACTTACTGTGTATGTGTGTGTATTTAGGAAGGGCGGCTTATTGTGTGTGTGTTTGTGTGTATTTGGGAAGGTGCGCTTACTCTGTACAGTATGTGTGTGTATTTGGGAAGGGGCACTTATTGTGTATGTGTGTGTATGTGTGTGTGTGTGTATTTGGGAAGGGTATTTATTGTGTGTGTGTATTTGGGAAGGCGGGCTTATTGTGTGTGTGTGTATTTGGGAAGGGGCACTTATTGTGTATGTGTGTGTATTTGGGAAGGGCGGCTTATTGTGTGTGTGTTTGTGTGTATTTGGGAAGGTGCGCTTACTCTGTACAGTATGTGTGTGTATTTGAGGAGGGGTCAGTAAAAAAGGGATCCAACGCTCTACGAATTTTTAATTATAAGCCAATTTATTTGTGCCATTGTTAATTTGGGGGGGGGGGGGTGCGTATTGTGTGTGTGTATTTGGGAAGGGGCGCTTACTGTGTATGTGTGTGTATTTGGGGAGGGGGTATTGTGTGTGTGTACTGGGAATGGGGGTTATGTAGTGTGGGATCAGAGGGGGGAGTTTGAGACAGAGGGGTGTAAGAGGGGAGGGGAGACTGACAGACAGAGGTGGGAGTGTAAGAGGGGGATGAGAGAGCGAGGTGGTGTGTGAGAAGGGGGCAGTGTAAGAGAAAATGGGGGGAGAGGGTGCTCGCAATGTCGCCAACACGTGGGTGGGGGGCCCCGGTTGAAGCTCTAGTCCTGGGCCCCAGGAAACCTGTCTGCGGCCCTGGTCATACGAGCTTAGTAACATGTAGAAAGGACACATGTATGTTCAGAATGAGTTACCATGGTATGCTGAGAGGCATCATAGCAGGTAATACTGTGCGCTGCAAGGTCAGGGAGAGGAAGGGTCCGATTGGGGAGTTGGAAGGGCCCAGAATATCTCTAAAAGCATTGTCCTTCATACAGATCGGAGGCAGAGAGGGGATAAGACCGCAGCCGCAATTCAGCCAGGAGGAGCAAACAATGGCTGAAAAGGAGGAGCCGCCTCGGGCGAAGATGGTGAGTGTACAAATTGCTGTCACTGTGCAACTCTTCCAATGACCTGCAAATTAATGCAGAGAAATAGTGACACGTGTTTCTAACACGTTAAGCGCCAAAGGGGAACTCAACAGCTGTCGGAGAAGTTAAGGGAGTTACTAACACAAACTCAGTATAAATTCTAGTTATTTATTTATTCCTTTTTTTATTTTAAACACGTACAAACAACATATTTAACAGTATTCACATTAAAGGGCAGAGTGGGCGGGAACCTCATGCCCGGGTGCAGACTGACCCCGTGCCCCTGCCTCTGTCTATTTCTAACCTCCCTGACCCTTCCCCCTGCCACGTCAGCCCTGCTGCCAGAGGGGGGGAGAGGCCAGGGGGGACGCAGTCCACACTCACAGGTGAGGGGAGCCAAGTCCCTCTGGGCATAGCGCCCTGTTACCGAGGGCTCAAGGCTACTTTTCTGGGTTATTTTGAAGCGAGCAACACTGGGGAACATTTAGGGGTCTTCCCAAACACAGAGTGAACATTTAGGGGTCACACAGAACATTTAGGGGTCTCCCCAGACACAGCAAACTCCACACACACAGATCCCAAAACCTCTGCCTTTCCCAAACTGCAGGCGGAGGGTCAAGATTTCAGGTGTTTAAATAAAACGTTGATACCCGGAGTGTTTGTCTGGCTTTTATTGTAACTTACATAGTTACATCGTAGATGAGGTTGAAAAAAGATGTAGGTCCATAAAGTTCAACCTATGCTAAATTTAGACAACAGATACTTTATCCTATATCTATACTTACTTATTGATCCAGAGGAAGGCAAACAAAAAACCCCATTAAGTGGAAAAATTAATTCCTTCCTGACTCCAAGAATTGGCTATTGGATTAATCCCTGGATCAACATCCTTCCCATGTACTGTATACTTATTTGGTATATCCCTGTATACCTTTCCCATCTAAAAAGATATCTAACCTTTTTTTGAACAAATCTATTGTATCTGCCATCACAGTCTCCATGGGTAATGAATTCCACATTTTAACTGCCCTTACTGTAAAGAACCCTTTCCTTTGTTGCTGGTGAAATTTCCTTTCCTCCAACCTTAAGGGATGGCCCCGAGTCCTTAGTACTGCCCGTGGGATGAATAGTTCTTTTGAAAGCTCCTTGTATTGTCCCCGAATATATTTGTACTGTATATAGTTATCATATCCCCTCTTAGACGCCTCTTTTCCAATGTAACTAAAACTAATTTACTGATGCAGCCACCAGTATTAGAACGCTTACCGGAGAAATTACTTGGAGATTCTGGGGCAGTCTCACAGTAATTGCCTCAACATTTCTGTGAGATTCTTAATGGCCCATCGGATTGACACAGCAGGGGTCCCTGCTGTCCCATTCAGTTTGCAGGGACCCCTGCTGTGTTAATCCTATGGGCCATTAAGAATCTCACAGAAATATTGAGGCAATGTTGAGGCATTTACTGTGAGACTGCCCCAGAAAATACCCAGGCAGAGTTCTAATACTCGTTGCTGCATCTGTAGCTAGCCTCTCCTCATAAGTTAGATTGTCCATCCCCTTTATTAATGTGGTGGCTCTTCTCTGCACTCTCTCTAGTTCCATAATGTCTTTTCTTAGGATTTGGTGCCCAAAACTGTACTCCATATTCAAGGTGTGGTCTTACTAGTGCTTTGTAAATGGCATAATTATGTTTACTTCCCTTCCATCCATTGCCCGTTTGATAAAAGAACACGGAAATCACCAGGCACTCCTGAGGGGGTTCCAGGTAGGGAAAAATGACATACAATGGTGAACCAACAATAAGGGTGAGGCAACAATAAAAAGAAAAAAGGAGAAAATAAAATATACAACCAGTGTTCAATTGTAGCTCAACCTTCAATGGATCTTCCTTGTTGATCCTTTACTAGTTGCATTGTCGAGAAGTCAGGGAGCGCAGTACACCGGGTGAACATAAAGGGACAAAGCATCACACAGATGATAGTGCAACACTGTGTGATGAAATTATGATAACCCTATAACTATAATGGGGACATGGAGAGAGGACAATAAAGAATTGCTGCACGGATTGAAAGGACAACAAATGGATTTAGTGAGCAAACATCATGGAACACACAGATGCAATGGGAACTTACAAGAAAGCCCCAAAATCAGGCAATTGGAATAGAGCTCAGTCAGTGTCCGTTGTGGGAGGTAAAAAACCTGTGAGTGATGACAGCAAGATCTATCCTTCATAAATCCATGCTGACTATTACTAATAATTTTGTTTTCCATTAGGTATTCCTGAATATTATCCCGTATTAAACCTTCAAGTAGTTTCCCTACTATTGAAGTCAGGCTTACAGGTCTGTATTTTCCCGGTTGTGATCTAGCTCCCTTTTTAAATATAGGCACCACATCTGCTTTACGCCAATCTTGTGGTACTGAGCCTGTGGAAATGGAGTCCTTGAATATTAAATATAATGGTTTGGATATCACTGAGCTTAACTATTTTAAATACCTGGGCTTATGGTTTGACTCCCACTTAACATTCGGGATGCACATTGATACCCTGACAACCAAGACCTATGCCAAACTAGGGGTACTTTATAGGAACAAATCCTCCCTAAGTCTCCTGGTCAGAAAGCGTATTGCACAGCAGATGCTAATGCCAATTATTGACTATGGAGACATAGTATATGGCTCGGCTCCTCAAACCCACCTTAGCAAACTTGACACCCTCTACAATTCAATTTGTCGTTTTGTTCTCCAATGCAACTACAACACACATCACTGCGAAATGCTCAAAGAACTAGATTGGTCATCACTAGAGTCTAGGCGCAAAGTTGACCTTTCCTGTCTCACCCTCAAATACTTTCTGGGCAAGCTACCCAGCTACCTGAACAAGCTCCTCACCCCTACCACATGCAGTACCTATCACCTGAGATCAGACTCCAAAAGACTATTCATGGTACCAAGACTCAACAAAGTATCCGGACGTTCCTCCTTCTCCTTCCGTGCACCACAAAACTGGAACAACCTACCAGAGACTCTCATATCCACCACCAGCTTACATTCTTTCAAATCTAAGGCTGTCTCACACTTTAATCTGGTCTGTAACTGTTTCATACGCTCATAATATATATTTTCTTTAACTGTGCATGCAATGTCTTGTATATAATGTATACCTTGTTCATTTATGTAACTGTATTTGTAACCATGTATTATTTTGTTTTACTCTGTGCCCAGGACATACTTGAAAACGGGAGGTAACTCTCAATGTATTACTTCCTGGTAAAATATTTTTATAAATCAAAAATAAATAAATAAATAACTCCTTGAGAACTCTTGGCTGTATGCCATCGGGGCCAGGTGCCTTATTTACTTTAATTTTTTCAAGTCGCTTATGAACTTCTTCCTCAGTTAACCAATTGCTCATTAATGTGGAGGTTGTGGCTTCCTCCTGCGGCACTACTATTGAATTTGATTCTTCCCTGGTAAACACAGAGGCAAAGAATTTGTTTAATACCTCTGCTTTTTCCTTATCTCCAATAATCTGCCTACCCATCTCACACTGAAAGGGTCCTATATTTTCTTTTCTCATTTTTTTGTTATTAAGGTACTGAAAGAACTTTTTAGGGTTGACCTTACTTTCTATTGCAATCCTTTTTTCATTATCCATTTTTGCTAATTTGATTGCCCTTTTGCAATTTTTGTTACATTCCTTATAATTCTGATACGATGTCTCTGTCCCTTCTGACTTAAAGAATCTAAACGCCTTCCTCTTCTTGTCCATTTCCTCCCCTACCTGTTTATTTAGCCACATTGGTTTTGAGTTATTTCTTTTATACTTATTACCCAAGGGTATACACTGATAAGTGTGCTTTTCTAACAATGTTTTAAAGACTGCCCATTTATCTTCTACATTTTTCCCTGCAAAAACATCACCCCATTGTATTACTACTAGATTAGACCTCAGTTTATTAAAATCTGCCTTTCTAAAGTTTAAGGTCTTTGCTGAACCCAAGAAATCTATTTTTTGATAATTTATTTCAAATGAGACCATGTTATGATCACTGTTACCCAAATGTCCCAGGACTTGAATATTTGTTATTACTTCTACATTGTTTGATATGAACAAATCCAGTATTGCCCCTCTCCTGGTTGGTTCCTCAATAATTTGGGTCATATCATTTCTCCTGAAGTCTGTCACCGATACAGGTTATCCATATGATCACTTCTCTGTGTGTATCCGACTGTCTCTTTTCTTATTAACCCTGCGTATGTCAGTCACTTGTTATACTAGATCTGTCACTTTTCATATTCCTTTTGTGTGTGTGTCTGTGTGTGTGTCTGTGTATTTGTGTGTGCGCTTATCTGTGCATCTGTGTGCGTGCGCATATTTATGCGTGCGTGTGTATCTGTTTATCTGTGCGTATATATATATATATCACACACACAGTGTATACTAAAGAGAGAGAGAGAGAGAGAGAGAGAGAGAGAATCGAAAGTCAGATTTTTGTGTCTGCCACAATACAATTCTTTGTACACTTACCTCTGAGTGCTGCCTCTCTTTGCTGTTTCGCTGCCCTGATGGATGGCAACGTAATATATATATGTTTCAAAAGTATATTTGAAAAATAGCACACAATACCCAACATTACGCATATTGTACAAGGATGCTGAATGCCGTGTGAATAAGTGTGCTCACATCTATCTATCCTTTCAACTTTTTTTTGGTTAGGAAACACCAGAATATGATTTTTAAATTCTGGGGAAATCCAACCCTCACCCCCTGTCTGTCACCCTGTCTCCCTCATCCCTCACTCCCCCTCTCACACTATCCCCCTTACGCTCCTTCTCCCCCTCACACTCTCTCCCTTACGCTCCTTCTCCCCCTCGCACTCTCCCCCTAACGCTCCTTCTCCCCCTCACGCTCTCCCCTTTATGCTCCTTCTCACCCTCACGCTCTCCCCCTTACGCTCATTCTCCCCCTCACACTCTCCCCCTTACGCTCCTTCTCCCCCTCACACTCTCTCCCTTACGCTCCTTCTCCCCCTCGCACTCTCCCCCTAACGCTCCTTCTCCCCCTCATGCTCTCCCCTTTATGCTCCTTCTCACCCTCACGCTCTCCCCCTTACGCTCATTCTCCCCCTCACACTCTCCCCTTACGCTCCTTCTCCCCCTCGCACTCTCCCCTTTTTGATCCTTCTCTCCCTCACACTCTACCCCTTACGCTCCTTCTCCCCCTCACACTCTCTCCCTTACGCTCCTTCTCCCCCTCACACTCTCCCCCTTACGCACCTTCTCCCCCTCAAACTCTCCCCTTTATGCTCCTTCTCCCCCTCACACTCTCCCTCTTTCGCTCATTCTCCCCCTCACTATCCCCCTTACGCTCCTTCTCCCTCTCTATCCCCCTTACACTCCTTCTCCAACCCTCACCCACTGTCTGTCACCCTGTCTCCCTCATCCCTCACTCCCCCTCTCACACTATCCCCCTTACGCTCCTTCTCCCCCTCACACTCTCTCCCTTACGCTACTTCTCCCCCTCGCACTCTCCCCCTAACGCTCCTTCTCCCCCTCACGCTCTCCCCTTTATGCTCCTTCTCACCCTCACGCTCTCCCCCTTACGCTCATTCTCCCCCTCACTATCCCCCTTACGCTCCTTATCCCCCTCACTCTCTCCCTCAAACTCTCCCCCTTACGCTCCTTATCCCCCTCACTATCCCCCTTACACTCCTTCTCCCCTTCACCCTCTCCCCTTATGTTCCTTCTCACACACACTCTCTCTCCATCATGCTCCTTTTCCTCCTCACACTCTCCTCCTTGTGCGCATGCACCCACACTCGCCCACTTACACATACACACATGCACACACACTCACACACACACACACACACTCCCACACTAACACACAGAATGGGCAAATGCACTATTATCCATATCTCGGTAATAGTAATTTTGCCCATTACTGTGCTGTATGTGTTGAGGGTGGGGGTGGGGGGGTTGTTGGGGGTAGAGGAGGTGGGTAGTAGGGTTGTTGTGTGTTTTTCTTTATGTGGGTAGAGGGATTAGATGAAGGGGGTAGTTCCCCCAAGGATGGATGTTTGGGCCTAGCGGGTGCTAGCAGCACTGGTTAACCCCTTCATTACCATAGCGGTTCCGCAAGTTAACTCCTCCCGCAACCTTCCAGGCAGGCTTAATTACCCTCCCTGGGGCTACTACCCCCTTCATCCACCCCCTCTGCCCTCAATAAACCGGCTATTGAGGTTGAATTCCTTCATTGCATTAGCGGCTAGCCACTAAGGAAATGAAGCTGTTTCAATAAAAAATGTAATACTAGTGCACGTGAGCAGGAGGTCTCCGGAGCAGAACTGCGTTGACTTGAGGTCCGGGAACCCATGCTGCCTGAGATACAGGCCCCGTTATGGGGTGCCGGTATCTCCTATGCATTTAAATCCCACGGTCATGTGACACAAGACATTTAAATGCATAGGTGATACATGCACCCTATAACGGGGCCTGTATCTCAGGAAGCAGGGGGTCCCGGACCTCAAATGTACGCGGTTCTGACCGGCGTAATAGAACCAGCGAGTTGCTTTATGAAGGCTACTAGCATAGGCCCCTATATGTGACTGCAAGGGAGAGTCAAACGGACCATTCAGGTTCCTTAGATAGGATTAATTAAAGGGAAGTACCACTGTCCATTAGTGTGACATGGAAACGGGCCTTGAAGGGGTCTATTACTCCGAAACGTTGCTAACATTACGAAGCAACGTTGCGTTGCAAAGATTGTTACTGTTTGAGTGGTGTGGACAATTGGTTTAACCGTCAAACCTCCCATACAGCACCAGGACATGCTTATGAGTGAGGAATACATGTGCTCACATTACTATCCTCTGTATCACAGGCATGGGCGGAGAATACCCCTCAACAGGAAGGTGGAAGTAGCACTTTACAGGTAAATGGGAATCACTGAGCTGTGAATCAGCCGCACATATAGTACTTTTAGCTGTTGTACAGGACACTATTTATAGAATAGTACGTTACGGTATAACAGGGTACTTGGTCTGGGGAGGGAGTATAATGGGGTACTGGACCTGGGGAGGGGGTATTACGGGGTACTGGGCCTGGGAAATGGGGTATAACGGGTTACTGGGCCTGGGGAGGGGGTATAATGGGGTACTGGACCTGGGGAGGGGGTATTACGGGGTACTGGGCCTGGGAAATGGGGTATAACGGGTTACTGGGCCTGGGGAAGGGGGGTATAATGGGGTACTGGGCCTCATTTATAATGGGGTACTGGGCCTGGGGAGGGGGAATAACAGGGTACTGGACCTGGGGTATAATGGGGTACTTGGCCTGAGGAGTGGGGTATAAGTGTCACAGGAGCTCTTGCGATACAGAGTATCACTATCCTGGTTACACACACGTTATGTCTCCTGCAGGTCGGGGAGCACACGGAGGTGAAGCCGTTTGGCCTGTCAGCTTGGTACCCTGAGAGCTCCAGTTCCAGCTCAATAGTGTGGGAGGATGAAGAAGATGAGAAGTGTGAGGAGGCTGACAAAGAGGAGGTATAACTGGGTACTGGGACTGGGTATAACGGGGTACTGAACCAAGAGAGGGGTGTATCACGGGGTACTGGGCCAGTGTATGGGGTATAACTGGTACTGGATCAGGGGAGGTGGGTATAACTGGGTACTGGATTTTGGGGTATTACAGGGTACTGAGTCTTGGCAGGGGGTATAACGGGGTACTGGGCCTGGGGAGGGGGGTATCATGGGTTCTGGGGCAGGGGGTATAAGGGGGTACTGGGCTTTGGGATAGGGGTATAATGGGGAACTGGGCTTGGGGATATGACAGGGTACTGGGTCTGGGGAGGTGGGTGTAATGGGGTACTGGGCCTGGGGTTATGAAAAGGAAAGAGTGACAGTGGGAGTGTAAGAGGGGGGTGAGAGCGAGGTGGTGTGTGAGAAGGGGGCAGTGTAAGAGAAAACGGGGGGAGGGGGTTCTCGCAATGTCGCCAACACGTGGTTGGGGGCCCGGTGGAAGCTCTAGTCCTGGGCCCCAGGAAACCTGTCTGCGGCCCTGGTCATAGAAGCTGAGTAACATGTAGAAAGGACACATGTATGTTCAGAATGACTTACCATGGTATGCAGAGAGGCATCATAGCAGGTAATACTGTGCGCTGCAAGGTCAGGAAGAGGAAGGGTCCGATGGGGGAGTTGGAAGTGCCCAGAATATCTCTAAAAGCATTGTCCTTCATACAGATCGGAGGCAGAGAGGGGATAAGACCGCAGCCGCAATTCAGCCAGGAGGAGCAAACAATGGCTGAAAAGGAGGAGCCGGCGGTATTCAGCCAGGAGCCGGCTCGGGGGAAGATGGTGAGTGTACAAATTGCTGTCACTGTGCAACTCTTCCAATGACCTGCAAATTAATGCAGAGAAATAGTGACACGTGTTTCTAACACGTTAAGCACCAAAGGGGAACTCAACAGCTGTTGGAGAAGTTAAGGGAGTTACTAACACAAAGTCAGTATAAATTCTAGTTATTTATTTATTACTTTTTTTATTTTAAACACGTACAACCAACATATGTAACAGTATTCACATTAAAGGGCAGAGTGGGCGGGAATCTCATGCCCGGGTGCAGACTGATCCCGTGCCCCTGCCTCTGTCTATTTCTAACCTCCCTGGCCCTTCCCCCTGCCACGTCAGCCCTGCTGCCAGAGGGGGGGAGAGGCCAGGGGGGACGCAGTCCACACTCACAGGTAAGGGGAGCCTAGTCCCTCTGGGCATAGCGCCCTGTCACCGAGGGCTCAAGGCTACTTTTCTGGGTTATTTTGAAATGAGCAACACTGGGGAACATTTAGGGGTCTTCACAGACACTGGGGAACATTTAGGGGTCTTCACAGACACTGGGGAACATTTAGGGGTCTTCCCAGACACAGAGAGAACATTTAGGGGTCACACAAAGGAACATTTAGGGGTCTCCCCAGACACAGTAAACCCCACACACACAGATCCCAAAACCTCTGCCTTTCCCAAACTGCAGGCGGAGGGTCAAGAATTCAGGTGTTTAAATAAAACGTTGTTACCCGGAGTGTGTCTGGCTTTTATTGGAACTTCTCCTGAAGTCTGTCACCGATACAGGTTATCCATATGATCACTTCTCTGTATGTATCCGACTGTCTCTTTTCTTATTAACCCTGCGTATGTCTGTCACTTGTTATACTAGATCTGTCACTTTTCATATTCCTTTTGAGTGTATCTTGTGTGTTTGTTTTCATGTGACACTGTATCTCTGTGTCTGCTCCGTCTCTCACTGCTACAATCCTAAAAATGTAGGTGTGTATGTGTTACTGTGTGTATGTCTGTGTATGTGTGTATATATATATATATATATTTCTGTACAGTATGTGTGTGTATGTATATCTGTGTGCATGACAGTATGTCTGTGTGTGTGTCTGTGTTTATTTGATTGTGTGCGTATCTGTGCGTCCGTGTGTTTCTGTATGTGTGAATATATATATTTAAAAAAAAAATATATATATATATATACTTAGTTAAGTTATGGTGGGTAAAAAAAGTGACAAAAACCCTCCACAGCAAAGCATATAGCAAATGGAAATATAAATATATATATAATATGGGTAAGGAAAACAGCAAGCACTCCAACATTGTAATCCAAATAAGCTTGGTGCTAGTCCCATAAATAATGTAAAGAGTACGTTACCATCCAGCAGGGCAGTGGAACAGCAGGGAGAGGCGCACCCCAGGAAGATAATCCTCTGTGGGATCGAAAAAGTGGATTTTTGTGTCTGTTACAATACAATTCTTTGTACACTTACCTCTGAGTGCTGCCTCTCTTTGCTGTTCCGCTGCCCTGCTGGATGGTTTTATAAATATATATATATATATATATATATATATATATATATATATATATATAGAGGTATCAGTACCGTGTTAGCCAAGCTTCAATAATCAAAAAATAAATAGATGATACCGTTCTGTGGCTAACAAAATGCTTTTATTTGTGCGAGCTTTCGAGATACACTGATCTCTTTTTCCGGCGATGTTACAATGAATGAAGCAAGCAAAGGGTATACTTAAAAACAGTGTCTCTTGGAATGTTATCTGTGCTTGTCCTTCCCCCGGTGTGGATGACATTTATGGCTAGAGGTGTTAAATGGTTCCTGAAAGTAAGTGATGTAAGAGTGTGTGTGTGTATCTGTGTGAATATAAATGAATGGAGAGCCCACAGTGTATACAGTGCTTTACAAAAAAGGGTGTGTGGAGTGGGAGTTAATATAAATGGTGTGGGTTTGTGTGGAAATGTGAGAGATAGTACCATAACTAAAAGTGTGTGTGGATACTATGTGGTCTCTATTGGTGTATAGGGATGGAAAAACAAGGAGTATTAGTATGTGTGAGAGACAGCTGTGTGTGCATACATATAGCACAGTATGTGCAGACATGGTCTTTAGCACTCATGGGAAGAGAGTTCACTTGTGTCAGTAATGACTCATAAAATTTCGATCTCTGTTTAGGCCATCATTAAGTGCCCCGAACAGTTGCATAAATTTGTATTCATGCAACCGTCTCTCTTTCGGTGTTTTAAGATTACCTTTCAGTATGGCAACCCTCAGATCGTTCATCTTATGGCCAGAGTCAGAGAAATGTCCGCCGACAGGACTGTCTCTTGTTCCGCGTGTGATGCTGTGGCGATGCAGGTTCATTCTCTTGTTTAGCCCCTGCCCCGTCTCACCTATGTAGTAGCAGCCCCCTGGGCATTTCATGCACATGATGAGGTACACGACATTGCTGCAGGAACAGGTGAACCTTCCTCTGATTTTGTATTCCCGATTCCTGTTCGGTATTTGTATTGTGTCCGCTGTGTAGAGCATTGCGCAGGTTTTGCATCTTGGGTCCTGGCATGGTTTCGTCCCGCATTCAGTTGTACTGCTGAATACTTTACTCCTCACCATAATATTCTTGAGATTATGAGGTTGTCTGTATGATAATAAGGTTGCTTCAGGGAAGACCTGTTGCAGTCTTGTATCTTCCTGGAGGATGGGTTGTAGTTCCCTGGCGATCTTGCGTAGGGCTACTAGGTGTGAGTTATATGTGACCACCAAAGGTACCCTGTCGCTTGTCTCCTTCTGTTTGTATTCAAGGAGATCACTTCTTGGTATTCTGGTGGCTTTGTGAATTTGCTGGTCTACAATTCTGTGGTTATATCCATGGTTTATAAAATCTGATCTCAAGGCTTTAATCCGCTGGTCTCTGTCTGCTGTGTCGGAGCGTATCCGGTTGTAGCGTATGGCTTGACTGTAGATGGTTGCATGTTTGGTGTGTGTCGGGTGGAAGCTGTTGTCCCTCAAATAGCTGGCTCTATCTGTAGGTTTGCGGTATACAGAAGTCTGTAGTTGGTTGTTCTTTATCCCCGAAGAAGACTTGGCTAATTTCTGTTCCCTGACACCAATGTTCTTTATGGTGATTCAATTCAATTCAATTGGAGTTCATCCCCTGATGAAATCCGCTGAGACGGATGAAACGCGTAGGGTCACGTGGCATAGGAACTACGGTGGTCGAGCAGTCCAGACACCAGAGTGAGGATGTCAGTGAAGGATTTCCCTGGTCCCTCATTGGTGAGAGGTTAATGGCGACCGTACTGACCAGAGGCGTTCCGGTTTGAAGGAAAAAGATCTTTTAGGTGACTACAGCAGCAGCAACATCCATTTGCAGTGATTTCAACCGCATTCAAACGGAGGACGGCTGTGAAGTCTCACGTCCATCTGGTGCATGGGCTGGTCCCATAACATGCCTTTATTTTATTGACAAAGTGTGAGTGTGCATTTGTCTGTCCATGGAATATTAAACCTTTTATATCTGATTTTATACAAGGATCGGGCGCTTTTTCTTTATCTTTTAGATATATATATATATATATATATATATATATATATATATATATATATATATATATATATATTTACCAGATTGGGGTCCAGCAAAAAAAGAGACAGCACACTGAATGTAGCCTTCAGACAAAAAACTGTATTGAATCACAGGGCACTGCAACCAACGTTTCGGTCACCCAGAGGGACCTTCATCAGGGTTGTCCCTCTGGGTGACCGAAACGTTGGTTGACGTGCCCTGTGATTCAATACAGTTTTTTGTCTGAAGACTAAATGCAGTGTGCTGTCTCTTTTTTTGCTGGACCCCAATCTAGTAAATATACTTTTTGTTCTATTCATATGGGATAAGCATCTGTTTTTGCCTGGTCAGTAGTGTGCCAACTGTCTTCTCTTTTCTATATATATATGCTCATTTGCATGTTATTTCCCAGAATCCCTGGCTGCGGTGGAAGCACTGTATGCTAGGTGATAATGGTTGAAAGGCAGGGGTTGCAGACCTGTCTAAGACATGTGAATGTGCTCACAAGTGAATTTGAAATACTTGGGAACCCCAACCCTCGCCCCCTGTCTGTCGCCGCGTCTCTCTCCCCCCTCACTTCACTCCTTACGCTCCCTCTTCCCCTCACACTCTCCCTCCTTACACTCCCTCCCCCCCACACACTCTCCCCCTTACTCTCCTTCTCCCCCTCACGCTCCTTCTCACACTCTCGCACTCTCCCTCCTTACGCTCCCTCTCCCCCACACACTATCCCCCTTACGCTCCTTCTCCCTCTCACACTCTCCCCCTTAAGCTCCTTCTCCCCCTTACGCTCCTTCTCCCCTTGCACTCCTTCTCCCCCTCTCGCTCCTTCTCACGCACCTTCTCCCCCTCATACTCCCCCCTCTTCCTCCTTAAGCTGCCTCTCCCCCATACACTCTCCCCCTTACACTCCTTATCCCATTCACACTCTCCCCCTTACGCTCCTTCTCCCCCTTACGCTCCTTCTCCCCCTCAGACTCTCCCCCTTATGCTCCTTCTCCCCCACACACTCTCCCCTTACACTCCTTATCCTGCTCACACTCTCTTCCTTGCACGTGTGCACCCACACTCGCCCACTTACACATACACACACGCACACACACACTCTCACACTTACACACAGAATGGGCAAATGCACTATTATCCATATCTCGATAATAGTAATTTTGCCCATTACTGTGCTGTATGTGTTGAGGGTGGGGGGGGGGGGTTGTTGGGGGTAGAGGAGGTGGGTAGTAGGGTTGTTGTGTGTTTTTCTTTATTGTGGGTAGAGGGATTAGATGAAGGGGGTAGTTCCCCCAAGGATGGATGTTTAGGCCTAGCGGGTGCTAGCAGCACTGGTTAACCCCTTCATTACCATAGCGGTTCCGCAAGTTAACTCCTCCCGCAACCTTCCAGGCAGGCTTAATTACCCTCCCTGGGGCTACTACCCCCTTCATCCACCCCCTCTGCCCTCAATAAACCGGCTTTTGAGGTTGAATTCCTTCATTGCATTAGTGGCTAGCCACTAAGGAAATGAAGCTGTTTTAATAAAAAATGTAATACTAGTGCACGTGAGCAGGAGGTCTCCGGAGCAGAACTGCGTTGACTTGAGGTCCGGGAACCCCTGCTGCCTGAGATACAGGCCCCGTTATGGGGTGCCGGTATCTCCTATGCATTTAAATCCCACGGTCATGTGACACGAGACATTTAAATGCATAGGAGATACATGCACCCTATAACGGGGCCTGTATCTCAGGAAGCAGGGGGTCCCGGACCTCAAATGAACGCGGTTCTGCTCCGGCGTAATAGAACAAGCGAATTGCTTTATGAAGGCTACTAGCATAGGCCCCTATATGTGACTGCAAGGGAGAGTCAAACGGACCATTCAGGTTCCTTAGATAGGATTAATTAAAGGGAAGTACCACTGTCCATTAGTGTGACATGGAAACGGGCCTTGAAGGGGTCTATTACTCCGAAACGTTGCTAACATTACGAAGCAACGTTGCGTTGCAAAGATTGTTACTGTTTGAGTGGTGTGGACAATTGGTTTAACCGTCAAACCTCCCATACAGCACCAGGACATGCTTATGAGTGAGGAATACATGTGCTCACATTACTATCCTCTGTACTGTATCACAGGCATGGGCGGAGAATACCCCTCAACAGGAACGTGGAAGTAGCACTTTACAGGTAAATGGGAATCACTGAGCTGTGAATCAGCCGCACATATAGTACTTTTAGCTGTTGTACAGGACACTATTTATAGAATAGTACGTTACGGTATAACAGGGTACTTGGCCTGAGGAGTGGGGTATAAGTGTCACAGGAGCTCTTGCGATACAGAGTATCACTGTCCTGGTTACACACACGTTATGTCTCCTGCAGGTCGGGGAGCGCACGGAGGTGAAGCCGATTGGCCTGTCAGCTTGGTACCCTGAGAGCTCCAGTTCCAGCTCAATAGTGTGGGAGGATGAAGAAGATGAGAAGTGTGAGGAGGCTGACAAAGAGGAGGTATAACTGGGTACTGGGACTGGGTATAACGGGGTACTGAACCAAGAGAGGGGTGTATCACGGGGTACTGGGCCAGTGTATGGGGTATAACTGGTACTGGATCAGGGGAGGTGGGTATAACTGGGTACTGGATTTTGGGGTATTACAGGGTACTGAGTCTTGGCAGGGGGTATAACGGGGTACTGGGCCTGGGGAGGGGGGTATCATGGGTTCTGGGGCAGGGGGTATAAGGGGGTACTGGGCTTTGGGATAGGGGTATAATGGGGAACTGGGCTTGGGGATATGACAGGGTACTGGGTCTGGGGAGGTGGGTGTAATGGGGTACTGGGCCTGGGGTTATGAAAAGGAAAGAGTGACAGTGGGAGTGTAAGAGGGGGGTGAGAGCGAGGTGGTGTGTGAGAAGGGGGCAGTGTAAGAGAAAACGGGGGGAGGGGGTTCTCGCAATGTCGCCAACACGTGGTTGGGGGCCCGGTGGAAGCTCTAGTCCTGGGCCCCAGGAAACCTGTCTGCGGCTCTGGTCATAGAAGCTCTTCCAATGACCTGCAAATTAATGCAGAGAAATAGTGACGTGTTTCTAACACGTTAAGCGCCAAAGGGGAACTCATCAGCTGTTGGAGAAGTTAAGGGAGTTACTAACACAAACTCAGTATAAATTCTAGTTATTTATTTATTCCTTTTTTTATTTTAAACACGTACAACCAACATATGTAACAGTATTCACATTAAAGGGCAGAGTGGGCGGAATCTCATGCCCGGGTGCAGACTGACCCCGTGCCCCTGCCTCTCTATTTCTAACCTCCCTGGCCCTTACCCCTGCCACGTCAGCCCTGCTGCCAGAGGGGGGGAGAGGCCAGGGGGGACGCAGTCCACACTCACAGGTAAGGGGAGCCTAGTCCCTCTGGGCACAGCGCCCTGTCACCGAGGGCTCAAGGCTACTTTTCTGGGTTATTTTGAAGTGAGCAACACTGGGGAACATTTAGGGGTCTTCACAGACACTGGGGAACATTTAGGGGTCTTCACAGACACTGGGAAACATTTAGGGGTCTTCACAGACACTGGGGAACATTTAGGGGTCTTCCCAGACACAGAGAGAACATTTAGGGGTCACACAAAGGAACATTTAGGGGTCTCCCCAGTCACAGCAAAACCCACACAGACAGATCCCAAAACCTCTGCCTTTCCCAAACTGCAGGCGGAGGGTCAAGATTTCAGGTGTTTAAATAAAACGTTGTTACCCGGAGTGTGTCTGGCTTTTATTGGAACTTCTCCTGAAGTCTGTCACCGATACAGGTTATCCATATGATCACTTCTCTGTGTGTATCCGACTGTCTCTTTTCTTATTAACCCTGCGTATGTCTGTCACTTGTTATACTAGATCTGTTACTTTTCATATTCCTTTTGAGTGTATCTTGTGTGTTTGTTTTCATGTGACACTGTATCTCTGTGTCTGCTCCGTCTCTCACTGCTACAATCCTAAAAATGTAGGTGTGTATGTGTATATGTGTGTATGTCTGTGTATGTGTGTGTATATATATATATATTTCTGTACAGTATGTGTGTGTATGTGTATCTGTGTGCATGACTGTATGTCTGTGTGTGTGTCTGTGTGTATTTGATTGTGTGCGTATCTGTGCATCCGCGTGCTTCTGTATGTGTGTATATATATATATATATATTTAAAATATATATATATATATATATATATATACTTAGTTAAGTTATGGTGGGTAAAAAAAGTGACAAAAACCCTCCACAGCAAAGCATATAGCAAATGGAAATATAAATATATATATAAATATATAATATATATAATATGGGTAAGGAAAACAGAGAGCACTCCAACATTGTAATCCAAATAAGCCTGGTGCTAGTCCCATAAATAATGTAAAGAGTACGTTACCATCCAGCAGGACAGTGGAACAGCAGGGAGAGGCGCACCCCAGGAAGAAAATCCTCTCTGGGATCGAAACATTGGATTTTTGTGTCTGTTACAATACAATTCTTTGTACACTTACCTCTCTTTGCTGTTCCGCTGCCCTGCTGGATGGTTTTATATATATATATATATATATATATATATATATATATATATATATAGAGGTATCAGTACCGTGTTAGCCAAGCTTCAATAATCAAAAAATAAATAGATGATACCGTTCTGTGGCTAACAAAATGCTTTTATTTGTGCGAGCTTTCGAGATACACTATCTCTTCTTCCAGCGATATTACAATGAATGAAGCAAGCAAATGGTATACAGTACTTAAAAACAGTGTCTCTTGGAATGTTATCTGTGCTTGTCCTTCCCCCGGTGTGGATGACATTTATGGCTAGAGGTGTTAAATGGTTCCTGAAAGTAAGTGATGTAAGAGTGTGTGTGTGTGTGTATCTGTGTGAATATAAATGAATGGAGAGCCCACAGTGTATACAGTGCTTTACAAAAGGGGTGTGTGGAGTGGGAGTTAATATAAATGGTGTGGGTAGGTGTGGAAATGTGAGACATAGTAGCATAACTAAAAGTGTGTGTGGATACTATGTCGTCTCTATTGGTGTATAGGGATGGAAAAACAAGGAGTATTGGTTTATGTAAGAGACAGCTGTGTGTGCATGCATATAGCACAGTATGTACAGACATGGTCTTTAGCACTCATGGGAAGAGAGTTCACTTGTGTCAGTAATGACTCATAAAATTTTGATCTCTGTTTAGGCCATCGTTAAGTGTCCCGAACAGTTGCATAAATTTGTATTCATGCAACCGTCTCTCTTTCGGTGTTTTAAGATTACCTTTGAGTATGGCAACCCTCAGATCGTTCATCTTATGGCCAGAGTCAGAGAAATGTTCGCCGACAGGACTGTCTCTTGTTCCGCGTGTGATGCTGTGGCGATGCAGGTTCATTCTCTTGTTTAGCCCCTGCCCCGTCTCACCTATGTAGTAGCAGCTGTGGTATTTGTATTGTGCCTGCTGTGTAGAGCATTGCGCAGGTTTTGCATCTTAGGTCCTGGCATGGTTTCGTCCCGCATTCAGTTGTACTGCTGAATACTTTACTCCTCACCATAATATTCTTGAGATTATGAGGTTGTCTATATGATAATAAGGGTGCTTCAGGGAAGACCTGTTGCAGTCTTGTATCTTCCTGGAGGATGGGTTGTAGTTCCCTGGTGATCTTGCGTAGGGCTCCTAGGTGTGGGTTATATGTGACCACCAAAGGTACCCTGTCGGTTGTCTCCTTCTGTTTGTATTCAAGGAGATCACTTCTTGGTATTCTGGTGGCTTTGTGAATTTGCTGGTCTACAATTCTGTGGTTATATCTACGGTTTATAAAATCTGATCTCAAGTCTTTAATCCGCTGGTCTCTGTCTGCTGTGTCGGAGCATATCCGGTTGCAGCGTATGGCTTGACTGTAGATGGTTGCATGTTTGGTGTGTGTCGGGTGGAAGCTGTTGTCCCTCAAATAGCTGGCTCTGTCTGTAGGTTTCCGGTATACAGAAGTCTGTAGTTGGTTGTTCTTTATCCCCGAAGAAGACTTGGCTAATTTCTGTTCCCTGACACCAATGTTCTTTATGGTTATTCAATTCAATTGGAGTTCATCCCCTGATGAAATCCGCTGAGACGGATGAAACGCGTAGGGTCACGTAGCATAGGAACTACGGTGGTCGAGCAGTCCAGACACCAGAGTGAGGACGTCAGTGAAGGATTTCCCTGGTCCCTGATTGGTGAGAGGTTAATGGCGGCTGTACTGACCAGAGGCGTTCCGGTTTGAAGGAAAAAGATATTTTCGGTGACTACAGCAGCAGCAACATCCATTTGCAGTGATTTCAACCGCATTCAAACGGAGGACGGCTGTGAAGTCTCACGTCCATCTGGTGCATGGGCTGGTCCCATAACATGGAAAGGGAATATGTATCTGATGGCGCCTATAAGAACAATGATATATAAAAAGGATATAAAAACCAAGCCTGTTGGGACAATCAGGAAATGGCTCCTCAGGGTGTGCTTAAAAAAGAGAAAGCACAACACATAGTATAATACTGTTGGGTGAGAAGACAAACAACACTTAAGACAACATAGATCAGCTGAGAGGACAGATAGGTGAAAAATTAGGATAAAAACATTTAATAACACAATTCATATAGCATATAGACATATAAAATAATATGGACAATAAAAGATTATTTTGACACACTGCAGCACCGGTGGATTCAGATGCAATGCCCACTCACCAGATGGAAGATGTAAGCAGGCAGTGGATATTTTAGAGAGTATCCCCTCTCGGTGATGTTAGCTGCTCCCTGCTCCTGGGCGTCTCCGTGGATGTGTGCACGCCAGCCAGCGTGTGGGCAGATGATCTCACGCAGCACACTGGAGGGGACGTACAGCTAGTCCAGGTCAGCAGCAGCAGATTCGACACACTTTCACAAGCGACCAACTATCTGAATAGCAACAAACACTGATTCGTCTATGTCGTGGAGGGAAATCACCAAACACAGAGATGCAGAAGTGTTAAATCCGCCACCCTACGCGTTTCGAAAGCTATCCGCTTTCTTCCTCAGGGGTATATGATTATAAAAGTCCATGAAGGTCCCTTAAATAGAGCGTCCGTAATTAATTGAATTATTTTCACCTGCAGACTTGTGCACATGCGCATACGGGCAAATGAGGTAGTTCTTAGTCAATATTGTGTGCTCAGACACATGCGCAATGAGATAGTTCATGTCAATATTTAATTGTGCTGCTGCGGTCTGTGGACTCAGCTGAATCACAAACAAGACATACAAATAACTAATACATAACTAGCTAATACAAAACAACATAATAATAATGTGGATATGACATAAAGTGTGGTGACTTAAGTGTGTGGATTAATATGATGTGACCACTTAAAGTAATAAGCAAACTGCAAATATGTGTGTTAACTATAAATAAATAAATAAATAAACAGTGCATATAAACACTATATGTGTGAATAATATATGAACTAAGAAATAAAAACACTAAAAAACTGGATGTGAAAATAAAGTGACATTAGTGAGTTTTCTCTATAATGAAAGTGAGAGTACTTGGTGTTGTACATACAATAAATGGTTAAAAGAGAAAATACAGGAAATGCATACACTATAATAGGCTTGGTATTATGTATGTATAGAATATTGTCTGACAAATATTCAATAGCAATGGGTTCTTAAAAAATGTGGACAAATTGCAAAAAATGGATACCATGTAAGTGGGATGTATTGATGCAGTGCAGGACTATCCAACCAGGAAAGCCTTCAAATCGAAGTCCATGTTTAGGCCTAGTGGGGATAGGGTACGTAATTCGTAAATCCAAAAGGATTCTCTCCTCCCCAACAGGCTCACAGCATTTCCTCCTCTCCAATGTGGAGTAATACTTTCTATTGCGATACATTTTAAACCTTTAGGATCCTGACTGTGCACTTGAAGAAAATGATTCGACACACTGTGTGTAACTAAACTAGTTTTAATATTATATATATGTTCATACAGGCGTCTTTTTATATATCATTGTTCTTACAGGCGCCTTCAGATACATATTCCCTTTCCATGTACTTGTTCTGACCAGGGGGTCAGTGTTTTGTATCACTAGGCAGCCCCTTACGTTTGAATATTGGTCCATACATAAGGTGTTATATATCAACATATTTTATTAATTACATATCGGTTAGCGCTACCTGTTTTGTTGTTTTTTCTATGTGTGGTCCCATAACATGCCTTTATTTTATTGACAAAGTGTGAGTGTGCATTGGTCTGTCCATGGAATATTAAACCTTTTATATCTGATTTTATACAAGGATTGGGCGCTTTTTCTTTATCTTTTATATTATATATATATTTACCAGATTGGGGTCCAGCAAAAAAAGAGACAGCACACTGAATGTAGCCTTCAGACAAAAAACTGTATTGAATCACAGGGCACTGCAACCAACGTTTCGGTCACCCAGAGGGACCTTCATCAGGGTTGTCCCCCTGGGTGACCGAAACGTTGGTTGCCGTGCCCTGTTATTCAATACAGTTTTTTGTCTGAAGACTAAATGCAGTGTGCTGTCTCTTTTTTTTCTGGACCCCAATCTAGTAAATATACTTTTTGTTCTATTCATATGGGATAAGCATCTGTTTTTGCCTGGTCAGTAGTGTGCCAACTGTCTTCTCTTTTCTATATATATATGCTCATTTGCATGTTATTTCCCAGAATCCCTTGCTGCGGTGGAAGCACTGTATGCTAGGTGATAATGGTTGAAAGGCAGGGGTTGCAGACCTGTCTAAGATATGTGAATGTGCTCACAAGTGAATTTGAAATACTGGGAAACCCCAACCCTCGCCCCCTGTCTGTTGCCGCGTCTCTCTCCCCCCTCACTTCACTCCTTACGCTCCCTCTTCCCCTCACACTCTCCCTCGTTACACTCCCTCTCCCTCACACACTCTCCCCCTTACGCTACTTCTCCCCCTTACTCTCCTTCTCCCCCTCATGCTCCTTCTCACACTCTCGCCCTCTCCCTCCTTACGCTCCCTTTCCCCCACACACTCTCCCCCTTACGTTCCTTATCCCTCTCACACTCTCCCCCTTACGCTCCTTCTCCCCCTTACGCTCCTTCTCCCCCTTGCACTCCTTCTCCCCCTCTCGCTCCTTCTCACGCACCTTCTCCCCCTCATACTCTCCCCCTCTTCCTCCTTAAGCTGCCTCTCCCCCATACACTCTCCCCCTTACACTCCTTATCCCCCTCACACTCTCTCCCTTACGCTCCTTCTCCCCCTTACGCTCCTTCTCCCCCTTACGCTCCTTTTCCCCTTACGCTCCTTCTCCCCCTCACACTCTCCCCCTTATGCTCCTTCTCCCCCACACACTCTCCCCTTACACTCCTTATCCCGCTCACACTCTCCTCCTTGCGTCCGTGCACCCACACTCGCCCACATACACATACACACACGCACACACACACACACACACACACACTCTCACACTTACACACAGACAGACCCCTGCGAGAGAGCACGCTCCCAATCCTCTCTCTCCCTCTATTCAGTGGCACCGACTGGAGCAGGCAGGAAGAGGAAGTATAGCAGTTACTGGGCGGCTGCTGCCCCTGAGCTCCGGGTCACTGCTATGTGGGGGTGTCGCTGGGTCTGGGACAGCATGGGAGAGTCCAAGCTCTCCCACCCTGGCGGCCGCAGAACCCCAGTTGAAAAGCATACACACACAGAGAGAATATATTGGCACTGCATGAGAGACAATATCAGCACTGAGTTTTGGTCCTGTATACATACACACGCACACGCACACGCACACGCACACACTCTCCCACTTACACACGCACACTCTCTCCCACTTACACACACACAGACAGAATTAACAGGTTCCTGCTCCAAAAATACAAACGCACAATCAGTTATATTCACACACAATCACACTAAAATGCCACAGATTGAAACTCTTGTAGAAGCACAAAGACACCACAAGAAATATATATAAACACACAATCACACTTCTCGTTATGCTTTACAAAAACAGTAACTATTAGACAGTAGCACACACTCCCTCAGATTCACACACTAAGGGTTATATAAAGACACATGCTCCCTCATTCTCACTACACACGTACCCCTTCTGTATAGCACATATAACGCTACAGTTTGTAGTGAGTATGTTTCCATCATAATGGTTTATCTGTGTAGGCCCACGGATTTTTAGATGAACACCCTCAAACCTAACATATATATACAAAAACAAACAGCCCTACCCTCTTGGCAAGTAACAAAGAATCTTAAAGAGGTGAATCGGTGCCAGTGTACATGAGGAATCCCTAATTCCTCCAGCAATATATAGAATTAAACTAATTGTCCACAGCACTCAAACAGTAACAATCTCACTGGGGTAACTAAGACCCCCAAAATAAAGAAATACTATTATTCTAAATGAAAAGAGTTTAATAAACAACACATCTAGAATAAAGCTATACAATGATAACAGGTGCAAAGTACAGCACACCCAGTATACAATATGTACTAACAACCTTAATGCATCATCAAGTGCCCAAAATGCACACCGATAGCTATCAGTACACAATCTATAGTACACCACTCACAGCATAGTTATAAGTGTAAGTTATACACAGAAGAACAAGCTATAATGAGCCTAACTGCTGCAAGTGTGATTACCCAGAGCATACAGGAGCATACTGATGAGGCGGGGTAAAGGAACACTAAAATAAATTGCAGTATACTATAAGGAAGGGGTGTGAAAACTATTGTAGCTGCCCCCCCTGCTAGGTCCCCCTATCTCGTTTTCTAGTGTCAAATGACGCTGCCAGGTCATGTGACATCCCGTGAGACCCCGCAGCGGTATGTGACGATGTGTTGCCGTGTTGCCATGGTGACGGGTCATGTGACGTGACGTTGCATTTGTCACACCATGCATCTGCATCCCGGTAAGTGAGTTACTTTGGCCTCACGCGATCCCCTGCATTTCATTTAAATGCCTTGGGGGAGAGCGTGAGGCCTCTGCAACCGCCCATCAGGAAAACCTAGCACCCCCCAGTTTGCACACCCCTGCTATAAGTTAGCTGAAAGCCATAAGATATACCAACAGAAATGCAGTGCACATCCACCACCTAAATGCCAGAATATGAAGAGAAAGATGCAAAGAAAAGATGTATTATACAGCAAATCACCAATAAATGGTACAGAAACATAATGAGGAGTGCAGGACTAACACAGGGAGAAAACACTATACAACTATGGAAACACAAACAGCAATCAGTGATTATAATAGGGGGGCAATGCTTCGGAGTAATAGACTCCTTCAGGGCCTGTTCCCATGTGACCTTCGGGAGGTGTGCTGCTACTGACTATAGGAGATTATGGGGCCTATGCTAGTAGCCTTCATAACCCACTTATCGAGGCTTTTTAGCTGTTATCGGCCAAAAATGCCTACAGCAATTCAGTAAGTGTTGATAAGTGGGTTGAATCGCCAATTTTTTCAGCCGTCAAAAACAAATCAACAAGTGAGCGGCGATAAGCCACTTATCGCCAGTTTTCAAACTGGTGCAATTCTAGTAGCCCGAGGCACATCGAGGCTCTAGAATGGCGATTTACTCCCAAAATCTTTTCGCCAAAAAAAGTTGTCGTGAAGCTGCCAAGAAGTTTCTGAGGCGGCGGTGAATTTTTCCTCATCGGATTGATGCCGGGGGTCTCGGGAGCTAATACACAGTAATATCAGCACCGTAGGAGGCCCCCGGCATGAATCAGATTAATGAAAAATGCATTTACTGTACAGGCAACTTCATTACCTTAGCGGCTAACCGCTAAGACAATGAAGGGGTTAACTACCAGTGCCAGGTTTATTGTGGGTAGCGGGGGTGGGTGAAGGTGGTGTTTGGCCCTTGGTGGGTGTTTAGGCCTTGCGGGAGGTTGTAGGTGGAGTCAGCCCCTTCATTACCTTAGAGGTTAATATCGCTAAAGTAATGAAGGGGTTAACCCCTCCTGATACCACCCGGTAGACCTAAACATCCATCCTTGGGGCTACTACCCCCTTCACCCAATCCCTCTACCCACAATTAAGAAAAATAAACACAACAACCCTGCTACCCACCTCCTCTACCCCCAACAACCCCCCCCCAACACATACAGACAGTAATGGGCAAAATAACTATTATCCAGATATGGATAATAGCCAGGGTTGCCATCTCTCCGGTTTGACCCGGATACTCCGGGTTTTGGGCCCTTACCTCCGGGCTACTGGTTGTCAATCGCGGGTGGCGGTGTGGTGTGGTGGGGCAACTCCGGCATTGTCCGTTATTCTTCTGCAATTCCCCCTCCAATTGCAGTGAACATGGCTGTGCGGCATCAGATGACACCGTGTTGCCATGGCAACCGGATGCTACGTGACGTCATGACGCTAATTTTTGGTTTTAGAATGGGCAAATGCACTATTATCCATATCTCGATAATAGTAATTTTGCCCATTACTGTGCTGTATGTGTTGGGGGCTGTGGGGGGGGGGTTGTTGGGGGTAGAGGAGGTGGGTAGTAGGGTTGTTGTGTGTTTTTGTTTATTGTGGATAGAGGGATTAGATGAAGGGGGTAGTTGCCCAAAGGATGGATGTTTATTCATAGCGGGTGCTAGCAGCCCTGGTTAACCCCTTCATTACCATAGCGGTTCCGCAGGTTAACTCCTCCCGCAACCTTCCAGGTAGGCCTATTTACCCTCCCTGGGTCTACTACCCCCTTCATCCACCCCCTCTGCCCCAAATAAACAGGCTATTGAGGTTGAATCCCTTCATTTCCTTTGCAACCAGCCACTAAGGAAATGAAGCTGTTTTAATAAAAAATTTAATACTAGTGTGCATGAGCAGGTCTCCGTAGCAGAACCGCGTTGACTTGAGGTCCGCGTTGACATGCTGCCTGAGATACAGGCCCCGTTATGTGACACGATCATGTAATCCGGTCATGTGACACGAGACATTTAAATGCATAGGAGATACATGCACCCTATAACGGGGCCTGTATCTCAGGAAGCAGGGGGTCCCGGACCTCAAATGAACGCGGTCCTGCCTAAGCGTAATAGAACCAGCAAGTTGCTTTATGAAGGCTACTAGCATAGGCCCCTATATGTGACTGCAAGGGAGAGTCAAATGGACCATTCAGGTTCCTTAGATAGGATTAATTAAAGGGAAGTACCACTGTCCATTAGTGTGACATGGAAACGGGCCTTGAAGGGGTCTATTACTCCGAAAAGTTGCTAACATTGCGAAGCAACTTTGCGTTGAAGATTGTTGCTGTTTGAGTGCTGTGGACAATTGGTTTAACTGTCAAACCTCCCATACAGTGCAAGGACATGCTTATGAGTGAGGAATACATGTGCTCACATTACTATCCTCTGTATCACAGGCATGGGCAGAGAATACCCCTCGACAGGAAGGTGGAAGTAGCACTTTACAGGTGAATGGGAATCACTGAGCTGTGAATCAGCTGCACATACAGTACTTTTAGCTGTTGTACAGGACACTATTTATGGAATAGTACGTTACGGTATAACGGGGTACTTGGCATGGGGAGGGGGTATAATGGAGTACTGGGCCTGGGGAGGGGGGTATAATGGGGTACTGGGTTTGGGGAAAGGAGTATAACTGGGTACTGTGCCTGGGGAGGGGGTATAACAGGGTACTGGTCCTGGGAGGGGGTATAAAGGTGTGCTGGGCCTGGGGAGGTGGGTTTAACGGGGTTCTGGGCCTGGGGAAGGGGGATATAACGGGGTACTGGGCCTCATTTATAACGGGGTACTGTGCCTGGGGAGGGTGGTAGCATGGGGTACTGGGCCTGGGGAAGGGGGGATAACGGGCTACTGGGTCTGGGTGGTATAATGGGGAACTTGGTCTGGGGGTATAACGGGGTATTGGGCCAGGGCTTGGGGGTATAACAGGTTTCTGGGCCTGGGGGTATAAAGGGGTACTGGGCCTGGGGAGGGGGGTATAATGGGTACTGGGCCTGAGGAGTGGGGAATAAATGGCAACGAGCTCTTGCGATACAGAGTATCACTGTCCTGGTTACACAGACGTTATGTCTCCTGCAGGTCGGGGAGCACACGGAGGTGGAGCCGTTTGGCCTGTCAGCGTGGTACCCTGAGAGCTCCAGTTCCAGCTCCTTAGGGCACTATATGCCATCAATAGTGTGGGAGGATAAAGAAGATGAGGAGGAGGCTGACAAAGAGGAGGTATAACTGGATACTGGGACTGAGTATAATGGGGTACTGAACAAGGAGAGGGGTGTATCACGGGGTACCGGGCCAGTGTATGGTGTAAAAAAGACAAAAAACAGCGCAAAACGCAAATAGTGAAGTATATCAAAACATTTTAGTGTAAAAAAAGAGGGTAAGTATTCTGCGTACATAAAAATTATAGATCAATCGCATTTACGTGTACAATACACGAAGTTACCACACAGCTGGCATCAGAATGGGTGATGGATGAGGGTCCCTCTGGTAAGTATTCCTCTACGATCTCCAGATAGCGTCTGGGCCTCTCAAGGTAATGGCAGCTTACACAGGACATCCAAATCGGTTGGGAGTCTCGTGGTGGAAGCACCTCCTTGTTGTCATCAGTATTCGGTCACCATATGTTGGGCTGATGTAAAAATCCTCGGCTGTGGCAGACACATTACTGTATGTGTGTGGTCAATGCGAATCAGTCTCTACAGCACATATATAACGTTGTGCTACTCCATTCGTGTAGAGAAAAATTGATTGCGATACACCAGGGAAAACACAATTACGTCACATGGGGGGGCGTGACAAGCAGTACAGACACCCGAGCGGCATCTCGGAAAGGTGGCAGCAAATGCATGGATACATATACAAATATACAAATAAAATACCTTAAAAAGTCTACTAATACAGCATATGTTAATCCTACGCGTTTCGTAGCTAGAAAGTGCTACTTCTTCAGGGTAGGGGTCTGGGGAGGTGGGTATAATTGGGTACTGGACCTGGGGGTAATACAGGGTACTGGGCCTGGGGAGGGGGTTATCACGGGTACTGGGGCAGAGGGTATAAGGGGGTACTGGGCCTGGGGATAGGGGTATAAAGGGGAAGCAGTCTCCGTTCGAGAGTTATCCCACTTAATTGAAAGGCTTTCTTGTGAGATACCAAGTTCACCTAGTTCTCACGTCAATTGACCGAATTCCCACGGCAATAGACTTTCCTCCTTTCATGTTATGTGAGCTAACAAGGTACGGATGCATTCTGTCGAAAAACCACTTCAAATCTAACCGCAAGCCACTTATTCAATTGAACTTGCGTGTTTGAAAAAGGATACCTATGCTTCAAACAGACCACCCGTATACAGCCACACTTCTTCAATCAGCGCCAGCTTCGGCGCTCACAACGCCATCTTGTGCCTGAAAACCTTATAGCACACTTTGTATGTAATTCTATTATGACAGGCAGGAAATAGGCTGCAAACTGGGGGTAAGAAGGCTGGGACAGGAGCAAATACATCAGGGCAATGCAGATACTTTTAACCCCGAGTTGGGGTTAATCAGCCGGGCATAATACCTTTATTAATGGCCTGATTAACCCCATTCTCGCCACAGGGGGTATAACGGGGAACTGGGCCTGGGGAGGGGGGGTATAATAGGGTACTGGGTCTGGGGAGGTGGGTATAATGGGGTATTGGTCTTGGGAGGATAATAGGGTTGTGGGCCTTGGGAGTGGGGTATAACAGGGTTCTGGGGAGGCGGAGGGGGTATTAGTGGCAGAGGAGCTCTTGTGATACAGAGCATCACTGTCCTGGTTACACACACGTTATGTCTCCTGCAGGTCGGGGATCACAAGGCTTTGGAGCCGTTCAGCCTATCAGCGTGGGACTGCGGCAGCTCCGGCTCCAGCTCCATAGTGCACTATACACCATCTATGGTGCGTGAGGATGAAGAGGAGTGCGAGAACGACAAAGTGGCAGAAGAGGAGGAAGAAGCGGAGGAAGAGGAGCAAGAAGCGGAGGAGGAGGAGGACGAGGAGGGGGAAGAGGAGAAGGAAGAGGAGGAGGAAGCTGAAGAGAAAGCTGAGGAGGAAGAGGCGGTGGAAGAGGAGCAAGAAGAGGAGGAGGAGGGAGCCGAGGAAGAGGAAGAAGCCGAGGAAGAGGAAAAAGCCGAGGAAGAGGAAGACGCAGAGGAAGAGACCGTGAGATCTGGACTCAAGTGCTGCTTCCCCAGGCTTTGCAGAAGAGCCCATGTGAATGCATCTGAGGGGCCAAGACAGAGAGGGAGGAACGTTCTTGGAGCCCTGTGGCGATGGATATGGCGCAGGAGAGGCCGATAGGAGAGGCCTCAACCAGGAGTTCCTTATAAACCGTTTATTTCAGATTCTCCTGTCTTATAATCAGGCACCTCTCAGCGGTGACGGTCCACTTGTGCCTTTTGTCTGCAAATCGCCTCTGCCAGTACCTTTTGGATCTTCCTGCAAGATTCCGGTAGGATTTTAATATGGTCGTTTGTTGCCGGGATCCCGGATGGGATTGAAGAAATCGGAAGTCATACTGGATGGAAGCCGTAATTTACAAAAAACAGAGATTCCTGTGTGGAAATGTTCTTTAAAGAGTTGTGTGCAAACTCTGCCCAAGGGAGGAGGTCCACTCAATTATCCTGACTATTGGAGACAAAGCAGCGCAGGTATTGCGTCAGTGTTTTGTTTGTTCTCTCAGTCTGCCCTTTTGTTTGAGTGTGGTTCCCTGAAGAAAAGTGAAGGGTGATGTCCATCCTATGGGCAAAGGCTCGCCAGAACTTAGAGATAAACTGTGAGCCGCGGTCAGAAACAATGTTCAGTGGGACCCCGTGGAGGCGAAAAATCTCTTTGACGAAGACGTCTGCCAAGGTGGCAGAATTGGGTAACCCTTTGAGGGAATAAAATGGGCCTGCTGGGAAAACCTATCCATGACCACCAGGATAGTGTTCATCCCTCTAGAAGTGGAAAGTTCTCCAATAAAATCCATTGACAGGTGGCTCCATGGGCGTTCCGGAATGGGTAATGGCTGTAAAAGACCTGTCGGTTTTCTGCGAGTCGTCTTGACCTGGGCACAAGTTGGGCAGGATTTGACAAACACTTCCGTATCTCTCAGCATCCTGGGCCACCAAAAGGTTCGCTTGATGAGGTCGGAAGTCTTCTTGATACCAGGATGACCGGCGGACTTGGATGAATGACCCCACTCTAGTATCTTCCTTTGGAAGCGTGGAGCAGCATACAAACGACCCTCCGACACCTTGAGATCTCTGGAAAGATTAGCCTGTGCTGCCAGAACCTTATTCAAGACATTGAAAGAGTTGGCCGAAATGACGTATTTGGAGGGTAGAATCGTCTCTGGAACCTCCTGGGATTTGTCTTCGACCATGAATTGCCGTGAGAGCGCATCCACTTTTTGATTCTTCGATCAGGGGATGAAAAAGATCAAATAATTGAACCTAGAAAAGAAAAGAGACCACCGGAGCCTAGACGGCGTGCGTTCTCTATATACAACAGGTTTTTATGGTCGGTAAGGATTGAAATGGGGTTTTCAGTACCTATCAAGAGATGTCTCCATTCATGTAGGGTGAGTTTGATGGCAGGGAGTTCTCTATTGCCGACATCATAATTTTGTTGTGCTGGAGAATTTTTTTTGGAGAAAAACCCACAGGGATGGAGCTTATCCTGTGGGGATTGCCTTTGATAAAGGATGGCGCCAGCACCGATATCCGAAGCGTCAGCCTCTAGGGTAAAGGGAAGCCTGAGATCTGGGTGGCGTAGGATGGGGGCGGTGGAGAATGTCCTTTTAAGGGTTTCAAAGACTAGAAGTGCTTTAGGTGGCAGACTGCCGTGTTCACTCCTTTCTTTGTCAGAAGTATGGTAGGTAGCTTATTGACAGGTTTTCCAAGCAGGTCCATTTTATTCCCCTCAAGGGGTTACCATAATCTGCCACACTGGCTGATATTTTTTTGAAAGAGATTTTTTGTATCCATGGTATTCCACTTTCTATTGTTTCTGATCGTGGTACTCAATTTGTCTCGAAATGTTGGCACGCTTTTTCTCAGAGTCTAGGTATTTCCCTTCTTTTTTCATCTGGGTATCACCCTCAAACCAATGACCAAACCAAGCGCATCAATCAATCCCTGGAACAATATTTACGATGTTTTTCTTCTGACTAAGGATAATTGGGCAGAATTAGTCCCATGGGCAGAATTCGCCATCAACTCCCTCAGGAATGAATCCACACAGGAGTCGCTGTTCTTTATAAATTATGGATATCATCCTAATCAGCTCCCTATTCCCACACCCACTTCAGGAGTTCCTGCTGCTGATTCTATGATTGCCACTCTTCAGGGATCATGGAAGAGGATTCAAGGGGTATTATGGGATTCGGCCTAGAGGCAGAAGAGACAGGTAGATCGTCTTCGTCAGGAGTACACATAAGTATAAACCTGGAGATAAGGTTTGGCTCTCTTCAAAAAATATCAGATTGAAGACGCCTACTCTGAAGTTATCTCCGGAGTTCGATCCTCGAGGGGGGGTGGGGTACTGTAAGGGTCCTCGGGCCACGGCGCTCCTTTACCTGCTGCCACAACAGGCACCGCGGCTGCCCTGGATCCCCGTCATTTCCCCACTTGCGTGGGCATCTTCCACACTGCCTCTCCTCTTCTTCCGGGTCGCGCGCGCCAGCCCATCTGCCTTACAGGGCGCGCGAGAACCCGTGCAGCTTGTGCACGGCACTCGGGGGATAGCTCTTGTTTTTTCAGCCCCTGAGTTCCTGACCTTGGATTGTCTGCAAACCTCCTCTGGATCTTGAACTTGGCAAATGGACATTCGACTACGCTGTCTTCTCTACCCCTCAGACTTGGCAATTGGACATTCGCCTACGCTGTCTTCTCTAATCCTCGGACCAGGCAAATGGACATTCGATTACGCAGCTGTCTCTACTCCCAGACTTTTGGCTTACGGACACAACCACTCTACCTTCTTCTACTCTGGATTCAGCAAGTACCTGACTAACCCTCTTCCTTGCCCCCGGTCCAGCTTCGCTCTATACCACACTCCGGGCACGCCACCACTGCTGTGGGTGCGTGGTATCCTTCCGTTCCACCTCAGTACCGGGGTCCTGTCAGGTTTGGGGGCAGCACGAGTGTCACAGTACCTCTCCAACAACGACCTTGGCTAAGCACCCGCAGCGATCCGTAACTTCTCCAACCCCGACTCGGCTACCCTGACCAATCTGCAATCAAGAGGCGCCCTTGCGGCTTCGGGTTGGTGTTTTCTCAAATCCCCACCTCGGCCTCACGGTTCCGTCTAGCTTGTGGTGAGCACAGGTGGGGCGAGTCTTGAGCACGCACGCCAACATATTTTCCAAACTTGAACAATACCTCGTGCACAACGACCGGCGCATGCTCATGTTACAGGAGAGCCTCCGCCTTCTTACAGAACAAGCACCCGCTCCAACCACAGCGATCCCTTCCCTGGTTCGTACCACGACTGGACTCATAGCAGACCCGCTGTCATTGCCGGCTGTACCTCGACTTCCTACGCCCCGCCGTTATGTAGGGGACCAGCACAGTTGCCGTGGGTTCCTCAACCAGTGTTTTATTCAGTTCGAGGTTACGCCTTCTCGTTTCCCATTTCCTAAATCCCAAGTGGCGTATTTCACTCCGTTGCTCACCGACGACGCCCTGGCCTGGGCCTCCCCCATCGGGGAACATGTGAGACCGGACCTCACTCAAGACATCGGACTCTTCACTCGGGAGTTCCGCAGAGTGTTCGACACGCCCGGACGCAAGGTGATGGAAGCATCTTCCCTTTTCCATATCGCCCAGGGAACCCGGTTGGTCGCCAAGTATGCCCTCGAGTTTCGGACCGTGGCTGCAGAGACAGGATAGAATGATGAGTCCCTGGTGGGCGCCTTCTGCCATGGCCTCTCTGAGTCATTGAAGGACAAACTCACCACGCAGGAGCGTCCGACTGATCTCGAGGAATTGATCGCGATCTGCATTCGCATCAACCAACGGCTGCAAGAGAGGGGGTCCGAGAGAGCCCAATGTCTACTGTTCGCCCCAGGAGTCTCGCCTCCGCAGGAGCATCCACCAGAACCTCTTCACCCCCAGAGCCACATACCCATGCACTTGGGAGGCTTTAAGCTGTCGACTAACGAGACACTGGCCTGTGTCTGTACTGCGCCAGCCCGTGGCACCAGGCTCTTCCTTGCCCACAGAAGGCGGAGGGTTCTAAAACCCCAGGGCAGTCCAGGGGGGTCACGTTGGGGACGTTCTCCTTATCCCCTATCGCTATAAGGCCTCTCACAAGGATTCTGCTCCTGGTTACCCTCTCTGGGGAGGGTTTTCTCGTGTCCACAGTGGCCTCCATAGATTCCGGCTCTAGAGGTAATTTTGTCGACCAAAGCTTTGCCGAGAGAATCTAGATTTCGCTCGTTCACAAGAAGTTCCCGGTGGGACTAGAGGCCATTGATAGCACTCTCACCTGGCATCCTTAACATAGCCTATCACAGGCTCCGCACGAACACGACCCAGTTCCGCCTCTTGCTCCTATTGGGCTGTCTCACCTATTTAGGCTCAGCAGTACCACTGGCACATTGGCTGACCATAAGCTTCCTGCTCCTGTGCTTGTGCTTATCTCTCTTGTCTCTTAGATATCCTGCTTGTCTTGTTTGATCTCCTGTGTACCGACCTTGGCTTGCCTTTGGACCACCGCTTCTCTGGAACCCCCGACCTTGGCTACCCTTGACCCTCCGTAACTCTCCAACCTGAACTCGGCTCTTGGACCTCGACTATTCTACCTTCTCCAGCACCGACCCCAGCGACTAGTACCTCCAACGTTCCGTACTTCTATTACTCTTAACTCGGCAAGTATTCACTACTCCTCTACCCTCCCTGCTCCTGACCCGGCGCAAGCAACTACGCACACTCCAGAGCAGATTCCTGTGCCTGTCGGGGGTGTTTACTCTTTTCCCACCTCAGTACCGAGGGTCTCGTCTAGTTTGGGGTGGGCACAGCGTGACAAATACCATACTAAGTCTCCTGGCCTGTCTACGTAAACTACCACACTCCGGACACGCTTCCTCTGCTGCGGGTGCGTGTTACTAACGTCCCACAGCTGTTCAGGGATGGGTCTGGTCTGCGGGCAGCACTACCGTGACAGCAGGCAAAAATCTGGTCCAATGGAGCCCGTTCTGTCTCAGGAACTGTTCAGTCTCTTCCAAAAGCATCTGTGGAGCCACTACTCCCAAGGAGGAAGAGACAAGTCTGCCGGAGATCTATGCTGAATTCTGTGATATTTTTTGACAAAGACAGGTCTGAGGTCTTGCCGCCAAATCGTCCATTTGACTGTCCGTTTGACTTATTGCCCGGCTCGGTACCCCCTAGGGTTGCGTCCTATCCTCTGTCACTTCCGGAGATGAAAGCCATGAGAGACTATATTCACGAAAATTTGAAAAAGGGCTTTATCCATAAATCCTCGTCGTGAGTCGGTGCAGGGTTCTTCTTCGTAAAGAAAAAAGGGCAGATCGCTAAGACCCTGTATTGACTATAGGGGTCTTAATAAAATTACCATTAAGAACCGTTATCCTCTGCCGCTGATTCCAGAACTCTTCGACCACCTACAGGGGGCCAATATCTTTACTAAATTGGATCTCCAGGGGGCCTAAAACTTGGTAAGGATTTGCCAGGGCGATGAATGGAAGACGGCCTTCAATACTCATGATGGTCACTACAAGTATCTCGTCATGCCCTTTGAACTCTGTAATGCCCCGGCCGTCTTCCAGGACTTCGTGAACGAGGTATTCAGGGATCTTCTCAACCGGTTTGTGGTCGTGTATTTGGACGGTATATTGATTTTTTCTAAGTCTGAACAGGAGCATGTTTCTCATGTCAGACAGGTACTTCTCCGCCTTCGGAAGAATCATCTGTACGCGAAACTGGAGAAGTGCTTCTTCCATCAAGCGTCCACAACTTTTCTGGGGTATATTATCTCTAACAAGGGACTCACCATGAACTCGGCGAAGGTAAAAGCAGAAAAGGAAAAACAGAGTCTGGGCGGTCACTGCTCTCCATAAACAATCCAAGCGCAATTAGTAAAAGAAAAAAGCTTTATTTAATCAAAAATTGACATCAGTAGAGGGTAGAAAACACCTCTTACACATTCCATCCTGACAAAAGGACTTTATCTACTTGCCCTCCTTTGGGCTTTTCTGGAAGACTGGGACTTTCCTCTTTCTATTACTAAGGTTAGTTTATCGTGCGGGTAGTGTAGGACCTGCTGATTAGGGTTTACCTTGACGTGGTAGCAGGCTTACAATACTTTGGCCAAAGCATTTAACTAAAGAACCCTTACTTTGAATTTAGTATTGCTTTTCTCTTCAGCTACTGGCACTATGCCTTTAAAGAGGCTGGACGTCCTCCAGGAAGCAACCAACCATTGCAACCTTTTCCTCTTGACTCTGCTCTACCTTCTCTTTTTACCAGTGGCATCCCACACCCTGCGCTGGTGCCTGAGTGCGCGCGTCTCCGCTCTGCTAACAGAGCATGCTCGCACGTGCAGCTAGCTCAGCTGTGCCACGGAGCCTGGCTCCACTCTTCCGGATGCGCCCGTGCACAGCTCCCCAGCTGCATGACAACTTTCTCCTATCTCGTGTCTCCTGTGGCTTCCCAACCTCGGTACTGGGACCCCTCCTTTTCTTGGCTTGTGCGTGGGAGCACCAGCGTTACATTATGCTCAGCCCAAACAAACGGACCCCCCGAGGTGGACTCTGCCGTCCCTGAACCCCTTTACCGTTGGGAGACTTGAGTCCCTTTCCTTTCAACAGTCCAGAAATGTTTTTCCTCCTACTCCAGGAGGGAGCCCTTGAGTTACAGACCATGGAGTGCTGCTTCCGTAGTTTCCAGGTTTGGCAGTTTTTAAAGTCTTGCTATACTGTAGTTCCTGTTCATAGTTCCTGGTCATTGTCTTGTTCCTGTACTGTGGCCTGGACTCTCTGCGGGCCGCTCCTTGGAATCTGCAGAAACCCTACAGTACTTTGCTTGCCGCCTTGGTAAGAACTTTTTATGGACTGTTTCCCCAAGTCTAGTATGGATCGCTCAGAGTTCGATCCAGGAGAGGGGGGGTACTGAAAGGTATCGGGAAACACGCTCCCTGGGCGTGTTCCCTCCTTACCTGCCACATCTCAGATTCCCGCTTCCTTACAGAGCGCACACGCGGTTCTACGTGTGCCACGGAGCTTGGCCCCGGCCCTGGTCGCGTTGTGCGCCACTCTTCAGGTGCGAGTCAAGACTCTATAATCCTTGTTCGTGTTCTGAACCCTTCCCTACTTCCGCAGAGGCCGCGCCTGCTTTCCGTCCCCTGCCTTATCTCACCAACAGGAAATAACTTCAAGCATACTGGGGCAAGTGACGCCATCTTGCTTTCTGGCAAACCCTGCCCTCTTCCTCCTGGCAGGAAGTAAGCCTCACTCTGACTCTCATTGCCAACAGCTGCTGCTGCGGCTGCTCCTTAAATAACAGTCAGTTGCTATCTGCCCTGGTAATGCACAGTACTACTCCAGTACTCGATGCCTCCTGTTCCTGTCATTGCATGCTGTTCCTGCTTGGATCTCCTCTGGACCTCTACTTGCCCTCCTTTGGGCTTTCTGGAAGACTGGGACTTTCCTCTTTCTATTACTAAGTTAGTCTATCGTGCGGGTAGTGTAGGACCTGCTGATTAGGGTTTACCTTGACCTGGTAGCAGGCATACAATACTTTGGCCAAAGCATTTAACTAAAGAACCCTTACTTTGAATTTAGTATTGCTCTTCTCTTCAGTTACTAGCACTATGCCTTTAAGGAGGCTGGACATCCTCCAGGAAGCAACCAACCATTGTAACCTTGTGCTCTTGACTCTGCTCTACCTTCTCTTCTTACCAGTGGCATCCCACACCCCACGCTGGTGCCTGAGTGCTCACGGCTCCGCTTTGCTAACAGAGCATGCGCGCACGTGCAGCTCGTTCAGCTGTGCCACAGAGCATGGCTCCAATCTTCCGGACGCGCCATGCTTCTCTCGCGCGCGGCATGCTCATGTGATGAAGTGCACCGCTACCCAGCTGCGTGACAACGTTCTCCTATCTTGTGTCTCATGCGGCTTCCCAACCTCGCTACTGGGTCCTCCTCCTTGTCTTTGCTTGTGCGTGGGAGCACAAGCGTTACACTCCTGCCACGGACACGCTCTGCACACGCGCAGTCGCGTGCACTTCCCCACTCACGGGCGCACGCTCTCCTCCTCTAAAGCATAGGTGCCTCCTGCACCTGGTATCTTTCGCTGCAGTCTCCTCCTTCCTGCTTCCCATTGGTGAGTCCTCCTATTTATTCCCTGTTCTCGATTCCCTCAGCGGCTGAGCATTGTTCCACTTACCTGTGTTCACCTCCCTCGTGCCTTGCCTTCTTCCAGTCTCTCGCTACCTTTCCCTGCTCTGCTTCAGTGACCTCCTGTGTACCGACCCAGCTTTTCTCTTGGACTCCGCACCTCTGGCTCCCCGACCTCGGCTTACCCGCAACGATCCGTACCTCTCCAACCCCGACCCGGCTACCCTGACCAATCTACAATCAAGATGCGCCCTCGTGGCTGTGGTTTGGTGTTTTCTCAAATCCCCACCTCATCCTCGCAGTTCCGTCTAGTTTGTGGTGAGCACATCGTTACACCCCGCCGGAGCTGGCGTCTACTGTGCAGGCGTGCCCATCCAGAGCCGACTGTGCTAGGGCTCCCGGCCCGAGCCAACGTCTACTGCGCAGGCTCGCCCAGCCGGATCCTACTGTGCCATCTCCCTCAGTCAGAGTCGGCATCTACTGCGCAGGCGCACCTGGCCGGAGCCGGCGTCTACTCGCATGCATGCCAAGTCGGAGTCTACTGCACAGGCCCGCCCAGCTGGAGCCTACTGCACAGGTACGTCTACTGCGCAGGTGCTCCCAGATGGAGCTGGCATCTACTGAGCAGGCGCGCCCAGCCGTAGCAACGGTCTACTGCTCTGGCATACCCAACCTGAGCTGGCACCTACTGCGCAGGAACCCCCAGCCAGAGCCGGCGCCTACTGCACAGGCGTGCTCACCCGGAGCCGGCATCTAATGCTCGGGCAAACTAACTCTTCCACTCTGTCCCTCATGCTACCAATGCTGGCGTGCATGCCAAGCCTTCCTCTGCTGCCTGAAGCTGGGCCAAGCTTACTTCCGGCGCGCTGACATAAGAGAAGCCCGTCGCGCACCAGCGTTGGAAGCTCAAAGTGAGACAGAGAAGGAAGAGGCCTATAGCTGACGTAGAGCCAGGACCTGGCCATGAGAGGACTGGCCGCCGGGTCTGGCAAGAGGTTCAGGCTCAACTTGCAGCGCCGGCTGGCCTTGCCCTCCCCAGACCCGGGACAGTTGTCCTGGCTGTCCCCAACTGTCGGCCGCCCTTATTGTGATAGATATGCAGAGGGATGGGGGATCATGTGAGTTATACACAGGGGCACACGCGCCCCATCACCACTCTATATACTGAGTGTGCCCCTGTGTATAACAACGCTGATCTGTGCTGCTCCATCTGATCTCACTGCACAGTTATCCAGGGATGATCCGATCGCCATTTACTGGGGTCAGGAAGGAATTTGTTTCCCCCACAACACAGCAGGGGTTATGTTTCACCTTCCTCTGGATCACAGCAACAAACTGCCCTTTGTGCATTAATTAGAAGTGAGATCTACCTGCATTGATCTTAACCCCTTTGCTGCCGTAGGGGCCTGCAATGCATTGCTCAGTGTGTTATTATATCGCTCTGTAATGTGTTGCAGACCCCTACCAGCAAAGAGATAAATTATTTAAATTAAATAAAGCTTTATTTAATCAAATCTATGTGTAGTGTCTTTTCTATCCGGTTTATCTATTGCTAACAGCACAAGTGCAACAGGAAGCACCTCTGATCTGTAATATATTTCATTACACAAAAAGGTATTTAACAGGTAAAAAGAACATACATGGGATTCTGCTACAAATATATCTCTAATTACAAACCAATTAACAAATCATTGAGATTGGAGTTGAGCGAAAAGAAAGGGTTAAGTAAATCATGTATATGAAGTGTAGGCTGTTCTGCAGCATTACATGGTCGGGACGACGTTTAGGAGATACTAGCTGAGAGCCCCAGCGTTGCCCGGGATGTTTGTGGTGTGGGTGTGGCATTTGGGTGGGGAGTGGTCCACGCGGCCCATGTGCGGTGGTAGTGCTGTTGTGGCTGTACTTATGGTGATTGTATCAGTGTGCTGATTTGGGAGGGTTTGGTGCTGATGTGGGGGTGCGGTTGTGGGTGTGCCGATGGGGGAGGTGCAAAGGTGCCGATGTGTGAGTGCTGATGGTGTTGATGGGGGCTGGGAATGGCGGGGAGCCGAGAATGCCAGTTTGCTGGGGGGGGGGGCATGGGATTACCGGTGTGCTGATGTGGTGGTGCTGGGGATAGTGTGTGTATACGTGTGTGTGTGTATACATTGTATGTGTGTGTGTGTGTGTACGTGTGTGTGTATACATGTGTGTGTGTATACATGTTTGTGTGTATACATTGTATGTGTGTGTGTATACACATGTGTGTTTATGTGTAAGTGTGTGTGTATACACGTGTGTGTGTATACACGTGTGTGTGTATACACGTGTGTGTGTGTATACATTGTGTGTGTGTATACATGTGTGTGTATACACATGTGTGTATACACGTGTATACATGTTTGTGTGTGTGTATACATGTTTGTGTGTATACATTGTATGTGTGTGTGTATAAGTGTGTGTGTGTGTATACATGTGTGTGTGTGTGTGTGTGTGTGTACGGGGTACGGGTGTAGGGGGGTGGGGGGGAAGGGAGGAGGTGGTGAGGAGGGGGGAAGGTGGTTAGGTGGGGGAGGTGGTGGGGAAGGGGGGAGGTGGTGGGCGGGAGGAGGGGGGAAGTGTGGGAGGTGGTGGGAAGGGGGGGGGGAGGTGGTGGGAAGGGGGGGGGAGGTGGTGGGAAGGGGGGGGGGGTGGTGGGAAGGGGGGGGAGGTGGTGGGAAGAGGGGGGACGTGGTGGGAAGGGGGGGGAGGTGGTGGGAAGGGGGGGAGGTGGTGGTTTAGGGGGGGGAGGTGGTGGGAAGGGGGGGAGGTGGTGGGAAGGGGGGGAGGTGGTGGGAAGGGGGGAGGTGGTGGGAAGGGGGGAGGTGGTGGGAAGGGTTTTGGAGGTGGTGGGAGGTGGTGGGAAGGGGGGAAAGGGTGGGGGAGGTGGTGTGAAGGTGGGGGGAGGTGGTGTGAAGGTGTGGGGAGGTGGTGAGGAGGGGGGAGGTGGTGGGAGGTTGTAAGGGGGGAGAAGGGAAGGTGAAGGTGGGGGTGGAGGGGGGTGAAGGTGGGGGTGGAGGGGGGTGAAGGTGGGGGTGGAGGGGAGGTGAAGGGGGGGTGGAGGGGGGGTGGAGGGGAGGTGAAGGGGGGGGGGTGGAGGGGAGGTGAAGGAGGGGGGGGAGGAGGGGGGGAGGAGGGGAGGTTGTGGGGGGAAGGGGGGGTGGAGGGGAGGTGAAGGGGGGGTGGAGGGGAGGTGAAGGGGGGGTGGAGTGGAGGTGAAGGGGGAGGTGAAGGGGAGGTGGAGGGGGGGTTAAGGGGAGGTGGAGGGGGGGTGAAGGGGAGGTGAAGGGGGGGTGGAGGGAGGTGGAGGGGAGGGGAAGTGGAGTGAGGGGAGGTGAGGGGTGGGTGAGGGGAGGTGAAGGGGGGTGAGGGTTGGGTGAAGGGGGGTGAGGGTAGGTGAAGGCCGCTCAGTCACCCGTCCGGCAGCTCGCACGTGGATCTGAGGCGGGAGGTCCGGGCTGCGCTTCCCCTCTCCGGTAGCGGCGCACGTGAGGGGGAGTGCAGGAGGCCCGGGCCGCGCCGCGAGGGAGGAGGAGGCTGGAGTTTGCTGCTCTCCGCGGCGCACGGTGAGGGTGATGGTGCGGCTAGGGATGGCTCCCTCAGCCGTCCGGCCGCTCCCTCAGCCGTCCGGAATCTCCCACGTGGATCTGAGGCGGGAGGCAGCTTGTTGTGGCCGCTCCCCCGCTGTGTCCCGGGCGCTCGCTCCCCCGCTGACTGTAGCGGCGCCGGGGGGGGGGGTGGAGGGGGGAGGGGGTGGAGGGGAGGTGAGGGGTGGGTGAAGGGGGTTGAGGGTTGGGTGAAGGCCGCTCACTCACTCGTCCGGCCGCTCCCACGTGGATCTGAGGCGGGAGGCCGGGCCGCGCTTCCTCCGGGAGCGGCGCACGTGAGGGAGAGAGCAGGAGGCCCGGTCCGCGCTTCCTCCGGGAGCGGCGCACATGAGGGGGAGTGCAGGAGGCCCGGTCCGCGCTTCCTCCGGGAGCGGCGCACGTGAGGGGGAGAGCAGGAGGCCCGGTCCGCGCTTCCTCCGGGAGCGGCGCACATGAGGGGGAGTGCAGGAGGCCCGGGCCGCGCTGCGAGGGAGGAGGAGGCTGTAGTTTGCTGCTCTCCGCGGTGCACGGTGAGGGTGATGGTGCAGAGCATGGGGATTTGGGTGAGGTGGGGAGGGGGTTGAGAGTGAGGGGCACCGGGAGAGGAGGGGGGGGTGGTGGAAGGGGGGGGGGCGGTGGGAAGGGGGGAGGAGGCGGTGGGTGGGGGGAGGGGAGGCGGTGGGAGGGGGGGGAGGCGGTGGGAGGGGGGGGAGGCGGTGGGAGGGGGGAGGGGAGGCGGTGGGATGGGGGGAGGCGGTGGGAAGGGGGGGGCGGTGGGAAGGGGGGGGAGGCGGTGGGAAGGGGGGGGAGGCGGTGGGAGGGGGGGGAGGCGGTAGGAAGGGGGGAGGCAGTGGGAAGGGGTGGGGGAGGCGGTGGGAAGGGGTGGGGAAGGCGAAGGGGGGGTGGAGGGCAGGTGAAGGGGGGGGGGTGGAGGGGAGGTGAAGGGGGGTGGAGGGGAGGTGAAGGGGGGTGGAGGGGAGGTGAAGAGGGGGTGGTGGAGGGGAGGTGAAGGGGGGGGTGGAGGGGAGGTGAAGAGGGGGGGGGGAGGGGAGGTGAAGGGGGGGGTGGAGGGAAGGTGAAGGGGGGGAGGTAAATGGGGGGGGGTGGAGGGGAGGTGAAGGGGGGGTGGAGGGGAGGTGAAGGGGGGGTGGAGGGGAGGGGGTGGAGGGGAGGTGAAGGGGGGGTGGAGGGGAGGTGAAGGGGGAGGGTGGAAGGGAGGTGAAGATGGGGGGGTGGAGGGGAGGTGAAGGGGGGGGTGGAGGGGAGGTGAAGAGGGGGGGGTGGAGGGGAGGTGAAGGGGGGGTGGAGGGAAGGTGAAGGGGGGGAGGTGAAGGGGGGGGAGGTAAATGGGGAGGTGAAGGGGGGTGGAAGGGAGGAGAAGTGGAGTGAGGGGAGGTGAAAGGGGGTTTGGGGAGGTGAACAGGGGTGAGGGGAGGTGAAGTCCGCTCACTCACCCGTCCGGCAGGTCCCACGTGGATCTGAGGCGGGAGGCAGCGTGTTGTGGCCGCTCCCCCGCTGTGTCCCGGGCGCTCGCTCGCTCCCCCGCTGACTGTAGCGGTGCCGGGGGGGGGGGTATCGGGGAGACACTGACACTGGAGGGGAGGGGGGGTGGAGGGGAGGTGAAGGGAGGTATGGAGGGGAGGTGGAGGGGAGGTGAAGGGGGGGGTGGAGGGGAGGTGAAGGGGGGGGTGGAGGGGAGGTGAAGGCCGCTCACTCACACATCCGGCAGGTCCCACGTGGATCTGAGGCGGGAGGCAGCGTGTTGTGGCCGCTCCCCCGCTGTGTCCCGGGCGCCGCCATCTTGGGTACTCGGCGCCGCGAGGCAGCCTGCCTGGCCACTGGCTGTTCCCCCGCCGGGGAAGGGGTGAGTTGTAGCGCCGGGGAGGAGGGGGCATGTATATGTGTGGGGGGGAGAGGTGGGATATAGAAGGGGGGTCTCGCACGGCCGCTGACACTGGGTGGGGGGGCGCTGAAGGGGTAATAATAGTGTGTGTCCCGCTGACTGTAGCGGCGCCGGGGGTGGAGGGGGGCGGGGTGAAAGCGCGGGAGACACGGGTAGAGGAGGAGGTGCGCGCGGGTGCTGCTAACACTCTGAGCCCGCTAATGTAGGTAACACCCCCCCTACGTGTGTGTGTGTGTGTGTGTGTGTGTGTCCTTTGGCCCGTCACTCCGCCTCAGGCCAATGAGAGGTGCGGGGGCGGGCAGGTCAAGGGACCAATAAGATTGCCGCTAGGGACGCAGACATACAGTGAACTCAGAAATATATAGTAGATAAGTAATGCTGATTACGGAGCTCACCGGCTGACCTGCTTCCTGCTTATTCCCTCCTCTGTACATCTCCAGCTCAGCGCGTTACACAACTCAAGCAAAAGCTTCTACTAAATGACTTGAATTGTGGCTCCTGTATCTCCCAGTTAAATGGTTTCATTGGCATATACTTCTTTAACATTGTGGGATTTGATAACATCTGTAATATGGGTGCTATGACCGGGGGGCCAGGCTCCCCTCTTACCTCATATTGGTTACCTGGCATCTCTCCCCTCCTGACTACGGGTGACACGGTCAGGGGGCGGTGGGGGAGGGTCAGCAGGGGTTATTTATTCTCCCATTCCCTCTCTCCCCCATCCTCTCACTCTCCCCCATCCCTCCATTCTCTTTTTCCCCATCCCTCCATTCTCTATCCCCACATCGCTCCATTCTCTCTCTCTCTTCATCCCTCCATTCTCTCTCGCTTCCCCATTCCCTCCATTCTCTCTCTCCCACCATCCTCTCACTCTCCCCTATCCCTCCATTCTCTCTCTCCCCATCCCTCCATTCTCTCTCTCCCCACATCCCTCCACTCTCTCTCTCCATCCCTCCATTCTCTCTCTCCCCCATCCTCTTACTCTCCCCCATCCCTCAATTCTCTCTCTCCATCCCTCCATTCTCTCGCTTCCCCATTCCCTCCATTCCCTCTCTCCCCCCATCCTCTCACCCTCCCCAATCCCACAATTCTCTCTCCCCCATCCCTCCATTCTCTCTCCTCACATCGCTCCATTCTCTCTCCCCCATCCCTCCAACCTCTCTCAACCCCATCCCTCTATTCTCCCCCATCCTTCCAACCTCTCTCTCCCCACCATCCCTCTATTCTCTATCCCTCCATCCTCTCACTCCCAACCATCCCTCCATTCTCTCTCCCCCATCCCTCCATCCTCTCTCTTAACCCGATCACTCTATTCTCTCTCCCCCATCCCTCCATCCTCTCTCTAAACACGATTACTCTATTCTCTCTCCCCCATCCCTCCATCCTCTCTCTTAACCCCATCCCTCCATTCTCTCTCCCCCATCCCTCCATCCTCTCTCTAAACACGATTACTCTATTCTCTCTCCCCCATCCCTCCATCCTCTCTCTTAACCCCATCCATCTATTCTCTCTCCCCCATCCCTCCATCCTCTCTCTTAACCCCATCCCTCCAGCCACTCTCCCTACCATCCCTCTTCTCTATTTCTCTCTCCCCTCATCCCTCTAGCCTCTCTCAACCCCATCCCTCTATTCTCTCTCCCCAACCCTTCCATTCTCTCCCCCCATCCTTCTCACTCCCCCATCCCTCCATTCTCTCCCTCCCCATCCCTCCAGTACTCTTACAATTCTTCTCTCCATTCTGTCTGCTTCTCTCCAGTCTGTCTCTATCCCACCCATACTGTGCCTGCCTCTCCCCATGCTGTCTCTCGCTCTCCCCATGCCATCTCTCGCTCTCCCCTTGCTGTCTCTCGCGCTCTCCCCAAGCTGTCTCTCTCTTTCCGTATTCTGTCTCTCTCTCTCCCCATGCTCTGTCTGTCTCTCCCTCTCCATGTGTCTGTCTCTCCTCCTAATGCTGTCTCTCCCCCATTCTATTTCTCGCTCTCTCTCATAGATAACCAAAAAGGGGGGAATCACCGCTCAAACCAAATACATTGTGCGCATAACTGCGCCAAACGGGTGCATATGGGAGGAACGATACTTAGATACAATGTCTAATCGAAGAAGATCATAATAGATCCCAGAAAATTGCACTCAACCTGATGAAATGTAATGTCAAAACCTATAATAGGTATGATATACATAATAGTTTGTAGACTACAGTAGGATGAATAGGAAGATTGGTGAGAATAACTACCTCTCAGGGAGACTATAACAAGACACAAAAATAATAAAATTGTATTTACAGTATCATATATCAAACTCTGGTGTGTTATTTATTTTCAAAGTGAATGTTAAAACCCCAGTGGTGAGGGATCGGACATGTAAATACAGGGTTGTAAGAAAGTACTAGCTTATAGTACACTGCTATATCATATAATAATGATATATATATATATATTGTGATGTCCACACCACGTTGCAGTCTCTTTTATCCAGATCAAAGGCAGGGAAACGTAGTGTTGATGCAAAGCAGGGTTTATTCGCCAGGTACAAAGCCGGTATACACATACACGCCCAGAGCGGTAACACCGGTATACACATACACGCCCAGAGAGGAAATATCGGTATACACGTACACGCCCAGAGAGGTAATACTGGTATACACATACACGCCCAGAGAGGTAATACCGGTATACACATACACGCCCAGAGAGGTAATACCGGCATACACACACGCCAAGAGAAGTAATACCGCTATACACATACACGCCCAGAGAGGTAATACCGCTATACACATACACGCCCAGAGAGGTAATACCAGTATACACGTACAGGCCCAGAGAGTTAATAAACAAAAATAAACTGTGCGCTACTATCTAACTCCTACTTATAACTAATTAAAGTGCAGTGACTAAACCATATATAGACTATATAAACCACAATACCAAGTGAATAAGTGATTGTATAATAAATTAAATCATAACCGTGTGGTTGATAAGGGCGTCTGCTGCTATAAACATTGGGGGTGGCTCAGCACCCCACACACTCTAGGAAATGGAAACAAAAAGAAAACAGCGCACAACGCCAAATAGTGAAGCAAGTAAGAAATATATTACAATAATATTGGGGTATAAAATCTGCGTACATCAAATAAGGAATACATAAGCATTTAGTGTATATAACACTTGTTACCACTCCAGGATTGTAGACAGGGGAATCAGCTTTATCTGCAGGAGCCTCTGTGGTGGTTGTGGGGCACAGGATCCCTCATACACTCTTTGTCCAGCTGGAAGCTGCTTTCAGGGGAGTTCCTTAGCAGCAGTCTGGCTCAACTGCAGGTTCAAGCACTCACTGAAACAAAGTCTCAGGCGGCAGTATGCCTCTTCCAGGGGTTTTTCTTCTTTTCTCACAATCCTCCGTTTGCAGCAGTGACAGGGCAGTTCAGAGCCGATGGAGAGGCTCAGCAGACACTTCCGCAATTGCATGCACCTGCACGGCGTGCCACGATGTCGCTCCGTCACGTGATGTAGCGGGGTGACGTCACAGCTCCCGTGGCAATAAGGAGGGAGCAGAAGAAAGTCCTTCAGAGTCTCTACAGCGGCGCAATAACCGCTTCAATCAGCAAAAAAAAACAAAATGGTATTGAATACAATGCAGATACAGGGGATAATAAAAAACAATAAATTGGCATAAACTAAATACATCCAACGCGTTTCGTACATCTAAGTACTTCTTCAGGGAATAATTTTTGGCCATTACCCAGAGGTCTTAAATACCTCTCAGAGATGTCTCATTGGTCAGACTATTAAAGTTAGACCAATCATCTGAGCCATGGTCAAAGTGATAGGGAAGATATACTATTACTTTTAAAACAAAAACTTTATTGACAAAACCTAAAAAACACCAATCGACAAATAACTAACCTATAATATAAAACCTTGCTGGAATAAAAAGAAACACAGTATTAGTATATATAAAAGAGTTAAAATAGACATTTTTTAATCCTTTACATATATATATAAAAAAGATTAGCTAAAAATACAACAGGATAAAGTGCAGCAGGGAGAAGGGAAATAGAGTAAAAAGAGAGTGATAGCATGTCCCACGGGTCTATTATGGATATGGGCTAATAACTAAAGTTTAATACAGTGCCCAAATATCCACATCCTCATTAAGCCCCTTGGGGGACATGGTATCCAACTTATGTATCCAATAAGTCTCCTTGGAGGATAATGTTTTAACTCTATCCCCCCCTCTTCTATTGACTGGAATAAATTGAATCCCCTTAAAAGTAAGACTAGAAGGGTCTTTACCATGGTGTAACAAAATGTGTCTTGAAACACTATGTTTTTCAAACCCAATTTTAATGTTCCTGACATGTTCCTGGATACGGATTTTAAGGCACCGTTTGGTTCTGCCGACGTATTGATATCCACATGCACATTCCAACAAGTATACAATGTGTGTGGAAGTACATAAAATAAAGTCATCAATATTAAAAACCTCTAATGTGTTATTGGATTTAAAGGTATGTTTTACAGGGTGTAGATACTTGCAAATACTGCACTTACCACAGGTATAATTACCTTTTGGTTTGGTGCCAAGCCATGTGTTAGATGTGGTAGTCTTACCACATACAAACACATCACTGGGTGCTAGTATATTCTTATATTCCAGAGAGTTAATACCTGTATACACATACACGTCCAGAGAGGTAATACCGGTATGCACATACACGCCCAGAGAGTTAATACCTGTATACACGTACAGGCCCAGAGAGTTAATACCTGTATACACATACATGTCAAGAGAGGTAATACCAGTATTCACATACACGCCCAGAGAGGTAATACCGGTATAGAAATACACGCCCAGAGAGGTAATACCGGTATACACATACACGTCCAGAGAGGTAATACAGGTATACACATACACGTCCAGAGAGGTAATACCGGTATGCACATACACGCCCAGAGAGTTAATACCTGTATACACGTACAGGCCCAGAGAGTTAATACCTGTATACACATACATGTCAAGAGAGGTAATACCAGTATTCACATACACGCCCAGAGAGGTAATACCGGTATAGAAATACACGCCCAGAGAGGTAATACCGGTATACACATACACGTCCAGAGAGGTAATACAGGTATACACATACACGCCCAGAGAGGAAATACCGGTATACACATACAAGCCCAGAGAGTTAATACCTGTATACACATACACGCCCAGGGAGATAATACGTAATACACATACATGCCCAGAGAGGTAATACCGGAATACACATACTGCTGCGGCCGAGTTTATTCGAGCATTTGCCCGTTCTCGGCCGCAGCAGTAACCTGGCGCGCGCCGGAGGGTGCCGGGCGCGCGCCGAAGCAGCGGAGGAGCGCCCTCCGATCGGGGCTTTCTCCCTCCGCTCGCCGGGTCCCCCGGAACCCCCTGCCGCCGTCCCCCACATCGCGGGACACCAGGGCTCCCTCTGGGAGCCCGGGACGCGCGTGCAGGGGGCGCTGGCACCCGATGACGCGTGACCGCGCATCGGTGACGCGCGGCACGCCGAGGGAGTGGGGCTAGCATGCCGGGGCATCCCCGGCTTGCGGAACTAGCCCTGCTCGGATTAAGTGTGTCGGTAGTGTACACGCCCATAAAGGTAATACCGGTTAAACACATACATATTCAGAGAGGTATACCAGTATGCACATACACACCCGGAGATGTAATACCGGTATACATATACACGTCCAGAGAGGTAATACCGATATACACTTACACGCTCAGAGAAGTATACCAGTATACACATACACGCCCAGAGATGTAATACCGGTATACACATACACGCCCAGAGAGGTAATACCGGTATACACATACACGCCCATAGAGGTAATACCGGTATACACATACACGCCCAGAGCGGTAATACCGGTATACACATACACATCCAGAGTGGTAATACCGGCATACACAGACATGCCAAGAGAATTAATACCGGTATACACATAGACGCCCAGAGAGGTAGTACTGGTATACACTCCCAGAGAGGTAATACCGGTATACACAAACACCCCCAGAGAGGTAATGCCGGTAAACACATACACGCCCAGAGAGGTAATACCGGTATACACATACATGCCCAGAGAGGTAATACCGGTATACACATACACGCTCAGAGAGGTAATACCTGTATACACATACACGCCCAGAGAGGTAATACTGGTATACACATACAGTACACGCCCAGAGAGGTAATACCGGTATACACATACACGCCCAGAGAGGTAATACCGGTATACACATAAACGCCCAGAGAGGTAATAACGGTATACACATACACGCCCAGAGAGGTATTACCGGTATACACATACACATACAGAGAGGTAATACCTTTATACACATACACCCCCAGAGAGGTAATACCTTTATACACATACACCCCCAGAGAGGTAATACCGTCATACACATACACGTCCAGAGAGGTAATACCGGTATACACACACGCCCAGGGAGATAATACGATATACACATACACGCCCAGATAGGTAATACCGGAATACACATACACGCCCAGAAAGGTAATACCGGTTATACACATACATGTTCAGAGAGGTATACCAGTATGTACATACACGCCCAGAGATGTAATACCGGTATACACATACACGTCCAGAGATGTAATACCGGTATACACATACACACCCAGAGAGGTAATATCGATATACACATACACGCCCAGAGAAGTATACCAGTATACACATACACGCCCAGAGATGTAATACCGGTATACACATACACGCCCAGAGAGGTAATACCGGTATACACATACACGCCCAGAGAGGTAATACCGGTATTCACATACACGTCCAGAGTGGTAATACCGGCATACACAGACACGCCAAAATAAGTAATACCGGTATACACATATACGCACATAGACGTAATACCGGTATACACATACACGCCCAGAGAGTTAATACCTGTATATACATACATGTCCCGAGAGGTAATACCGGTATATACATACACGCCCAGAGAGGTAATACCGGTATACACATACACGCCCAGAGAGGTAATACCGGTATATACATACACGCCCAGAGAGGTAATACCGGTATACACATACACGTTCAGAGTGGTAATACCAGCATACACAGACACGCCAAGAGAAGTAATACTGGTATACACGTATACGCCCAGAGAGGTAATACCGGTATACACATAGACAACCAGAGAGGTAACACCGGTATACACATACATGTCCAGAGAGATAATACCGGTATACACATACACACCCAGAGAGGTAATATGGTATACACTGACACACCGAGAGTGTTAACAACCAGAGAGGTAATACCGGTATACACGTACACGCCTAGAGAGGTAACACCGGTATACACATACATGTCCAGAGAGATAATACCGGTATACACATACACACCCAGAGAGGTAATATGGTATACACTGACACACCGAGAGTGTTAATACCTGTATACACATACATGTCCAGAGAGGTAGTACCAGTATACACATACACATCCAGAGAGGTAATACCGGTATACACATACACGCCCAGAGAGGTAATATGGTATACACATACAGGCCCAGAGAAGTTATACCGGTATACACAGAAACGCCCAGAGAGGTAATACCGGTATACACATATACGCCTAGAGAGGTAATACAGGCATACCCCGGTATAAGGACACTCACTTTAAGTACACTCACGAGTAAGGACATATCGCCCAATAGGCAAACGGCAGCTCGCGCATACACCTGTCAGCACATCCTGAAGAACGTTCTGAACAGCAATACCAGCTCCCTACCTGTACCGAAGCTGTGCGCAAATGGAGAGACTATAGCGCCTGTTACAAATGCGTTATTTACATCAGTTATGCACGTATATGATGATTGCCGTACAGTACATGCATCGATAAGTGGGGAAAAAGCAGTGCTTCACTTTAAGTACATTTTCGCTTTACATACGTGCTCCGCTCCCATTGCGTACGTTAATGCGGGGTATGCCTGTACCGTACACCTATACATGTCCAGAGAGGTAATACTGGTATACACATACACGCCCAGAGAGGTAATACCGGTATACACATAAATGCACAGAGAGGTAATACCGGTATACACATACATGTCCAGAGAGGTAAAACCGGTATACACATACACGCCCAGAGAGGTAATACCGGAATACACATACACGTCCAGAGAGGTAATACCGGTATACACATACACGCCCAGAGAGGAAATACCGGTATACACATACACGTCCAGAGAGGTAATACCGGTATACACATACACGACCAGAGAGGAAATATCGGTATACACGTACACACCCAGAGAGGTAATACTGGTATACACATACACGCCCAGAGAGGTAATACCGGTATACACATACACGCCAAGAAAGGTAATACCGGTATACACATACACGCCCAGAGAGGTAATACTGGTATACACATACACGCCCAGAGAGGTAATACCAGTATACACATAAACGCCCAGAGAGGTAATACCGGCATACACATACACGCCCAGAGAGGTATTACCGGTATACACATACACATCCAGAGAGGTAATACCTTTATACACATACACCCCCAGAGAAGTAATACCGGCATACACATACACGTCCAGAGAGGTAATACCGGTATACACATACAAGCCCAGAGAGTTAATACCTGTATACACACACGCCCAGGGAGATAATACGATATACACATACACGCCCAGATAGGTAATACCGGAATACACATTCACGCCCAGAAAGGTAATACCGGTTATACACATACATGTTCAGAGAGGTATACCAGTATGCACATACACGCCCAGAGATGTAATACCGGTATACACATACACGTCCAGAGATGTAATACCGGTATACACATACACACCCAGAGAGGTAATACCGATATAAACATACACGCCCAGAGAAGTATACCAGTATACACATACACGCCCAGAGATGTAATACCGGTACACACATACACGCCCAGAGAGGTAATACCGGTATACACATACACGCCCAGAGAGGTAATACCGGTATTCACATACACGTCCAGAGTGGTAATACCGGCATACTCATACACGCCAAAAGAAGTAATACCGGTATACACATATACGCACATAGACGTAATACCGGTATACACATACACGCCCAGAGAGTTAATACCTGTATACACATACATGTCCCGAGAGGTAATAACGGTATAGACATACACACCCAGAGAGGTAATACCGGTATACACATACACGCCCAGAGAGGAAATATCGGTATACACATACACGTCCAGAGTGGTAATACCAGCATACACAGACACGCCAAGAGAAGTAATACTAGTATACACGTACACGCCCAGAGAGGTAATACCGGTATACACATACACACCCAGAGAGGTAATACCGGTATACACGTACACGCCTAGAGAGGTAACACCGGTATACACATACATGTCCAGAGAGATAATACCGGTATACACATACACACCCAGAGAGGTAATATGGTATACACTGACACACCGAGAGAGTTAATACCTGTATACACATACATGTCCAGAGAGGTAGTACCAGTATACACATACACGTCCAGAGAAGTAATACCGGAATACACATACACGCCCAGAGAGGTAATATGGTATACACATACAGGCCCAGAGAAGTTATACCGGTATACACAGAAACGCCCAGAGAGGTAATACCGGTATACACATATACGCCTAGAGAGGTAATACAGGCATACCCCGGTATAAGGACACTCACTTTAAGTACACTCACGAGTAAGGACATATCGCCCAATAGGCAAACGGCAGCTCGCGCATACACCTGTCAGCACATCCTGAACAACGTTCTGAACAGCAATACCAGCTCCCTACCTGTACCGAAGCTGTGCGCAAATGGAGAGACTATAGAGCCTGTTACAAATGCGTTATTTACATCAGTTATGCACGTATATGATGATTGCCGTACAGTACATGCATCGATAAGTGGGGAAAAAGCAGTGCTTCACTTTAAGTACATTTTCGCTTTACATACGTGCTCCGCTCCCATTGCGTACGTTAATGCGGGGTATGCCTGTACCGTACACCTATACATGTCCAGAGAGGTAATACTGGTATACACATAAATGCACAGAGAGGTAATACCGGTATACACATACACGCCCAGAGAGGAAATATCGGTATACACATACACCCAGAGAGGTAATACCGGTATACACATATACACCCAGAGAGGTAATACCGGTATACACATACACACACAGAGAGGTAATACCGGTGTAGCCCTCTTTCCCCCCCCCCCTAAGTGAGATTGGGGTGTGTAGGTGTATCTGACTACTTCTCAGTGTGGTGCTATACCTGTTGGCTCACAGGAGGGCTGAGCTTCCGCCATGGGGAACCTGGGGCATTTATACTTGGGGTACTTACTTCCAATGATGCAGCGCCTCCACCTGCGATGGCTCCCACCATAGGGGGAGTGGTTCCTCGCAGGACAATCAAAATAATCGATACTCACACAGATATATATATTAACTAGGGACTTTACTGAACATGCAAGAAAACATATCATAACATCATAACCTGTGTCCCTCTCTAGAGGAGACACTTACTGCGTCGCGCAGGACGCTTCCCAACACTAGGTGATCCCACCCAGTGTCCCGAGAATCCCCACCCAATGTCCCGCACTCTAGTAGAGAACGTGGGTGACTGCGCAGTCACTAATTAATGTGTTAGGCCTGTTGGTGCACATATATATTGAATACCTTCCGAGCACTCCGATGCTCGGGCCTGCAACACTCTTCTAAAAGGGTCAGACGTGCGATGCATCCGTCTGATCCTATCCAGGTACTTCTCCAGGAACCCCGAGGGTCCCACCGCTTCACGGGAACACAACCGAATCACGGCAACACCAACCGCATCACGGGAACAGCAACCGCCGCTATCCCTGTCTATCCCTAACTAACCCTAAAGCGACAGGAACCCTAACCTAGGGCCTGTCCCTGATGAACCGCAACCTGGGGTGGCTTGGGGAAAACTCCTAGGGCCTGCGGGGTAATAACCTGCCCCACTCCCTTAACTCATCCCAGTCCTGACACTCACTGAACCCTAACACTAACACTACACTACGCACTGCAAACTTCTTAACGCGTACAGCAACTTGCTGCACACTAGCACTATGCCTTCTTGTCAGGCCTCACAGCCCTGCCAGCCGTGATCCTGACAAGACAGCACACACGCACTAAGGGCAGCGTCCCTATCTGGGCCGTCCCTCAGCACTTACCCACTAACCTGGTGGGGAGTTGGGGCCTTACTTGGGATGTGGGGACCTTACTCGATGCAGGAGCTGCACATGCTCTCTGCACCCTTCCTTCCCTCACAGCTCCCCAGCTCCAACTGACAAACGTGCTGCAGCCCAAACAATGTATCTCTTTGCCTGCCTGGCCTTCCTAAGCCCTATTGACTCCCTGGTGTCACGTGGGGCATACAGAGGCTCATGGGATATGTAGTCCCAGCTCAGAGCCTTCCCTGGTAGGCTAGGGGTTCGCGGGCTTTCCTTACCCTCCACTGCGCGTGCGCAAGCTTTCCCGGGCTTTCTCTCTTCTCCCTGAGCTGTCCCTATGCTCGCGCGAGCTATCCCTAGCTCTGGGGCTTTCCCTGCGCCTACGCGTCCACTGCGCATGCGCGAGACGGTCCTCAATGGCGGCGCCCTGCTCTGCGGCCGCCGGGACCTTAGAGACGCGATCGCGGCCTTAGCAACGGCCCGATCGCGTCCCCGGCAACCGGCCGCAGGCAGGGGAAGCCGCGCTACTCCCTGCTCCAGCCCCCACCCTTAGAAGCAGCCGTCGGGTCTTTCGGCACCCGCGATCGAGCTGACCAAGGGGAGGGGGGTCTCAAGGAGCTGCGGGAGCTCCAGGCTACACTCTCCCCCTGGTGGAAAATCCAACGTCCTCGCTTGGAGAACGCCATACCCTGACATAAGGTTTATACAATTAAAATGCATGGCACAGAACATACAACACGTGTCGAATTTACCCTTCAGGTTACATTGCACTTCACACCAATTAACCGAAGCGTGCTGAGACTATTTGTGGGGTGCCCCTAATTGAACATGTGGGGGTACCTCACTTTTGCGTCCGTGAGCCTCCCCTAGAAAAATTTCTTGGATAGCACACTCTAAAGCGACAGTTACTGGCTCTTCGCTACTTCCTCCCCCTGGTGGAAGGAGTAGCACAGTGTCTCTGAAGCAGACCCTTACCCGGTCATCCGCGGCAGGGATGCGGCAGACCAGGAGGCCAGGACCTTTTCCGCGGTCCACGACTTGGCGAATGGCACACTCCTTTTTGGGCTTAAAGGAGGTCAGTCTCCCTGGATCTTCCTTTACACAGTCCTTGTCCCTACGGACTTGCGAGGCTTCCACTGAAAAGCGAGCACTGGGCAATGTCTCTGTTTCACCTGACCGGGGGTAAAGAGTAGACACCCGACCACTGCGGTGATTCACGGTGGCCAACAGATCCTCGGGGATGCTGTCAGTTCCCACCTCGGCCGTCTTGGGACCTGCCCCCGGTACTTCTGGGGCAGTCCACTTACACGCTGAAAACTCGGGAGCGTTGGATCCCAGTCCTGGGACCACTTGTGTCGGAGCGCATGGGCTCATACTCCGTTCAGAAGCCGCAACTCTGGCCTTCTTCACGGCCAGCTCCATCGGAGATTGTGGGGAGTTAGGGAGTTCCTTACCACTCCACTGGCTTGGGATGGATTCTCCCAAGGAGGACACCTCCGCCAGGACGCGATGCAGAGGGGAGCCCTTCGCCCGGGTGACCAGACTTAAGGAGCCATCGTGCTCCGCGGTCACCTGGAGGCTCACCCCCGACACCCCTGGGGCAGTCGACTCACCCTCATCGTCGTTTGGTACTGGTCCCCATTCCAGGACCGATGGTACCTCGGTAGTAGGTCGGACTGACCATTGTAGGGTGCACGGGCCCACAGCAGGGTCCGCAACCTCGGGATACACCTCCTCTAGGGCACACGGGCCCACAGCAGGCTCTGCATCCGCCAAGATAGGGTGTTCATTGCTGGCACTAAAGTGGTCCGCCGGCAGGCGCATCACCACAAGTGACTGGTCGCTGGATTCACTAGAAGATGGGGGCATATACACCTTACCCTGTGAATCCTCTGTATCATCGCTGGGGTGGTTCGCCGGTAGGCGCATCGCCACCGATGGGACTTCAACCTCGTCCCGCTCAGGAACCGGATCTGAAATGTTCACTCGGGCACACGGGCCCTCCACAACCGGTTGTTGGTAGCGGGAATCCCTAAGTAATTTCTCCCTGAAGACAGACTTTACTTCAGCACAACTCAGAGTGATATAGAGGTCAGGCTCCTCCTCCCTAGAACAGTCTGTCTCATCATCCTCCTCAGAAAACCAAGAGTCTATTACTGCATCACTGTATGGTTGAAGATACAGTAACAAGGCTTGCTCCCCCTGGTGGAATCTGAAGGAGGGGCCCTTTCTGCAAAGGAGTGGTTCTGGCTCTGTGCTGAGTCACTCACAGTGCAGGGGCGGGGTTCGGGTTTTCGCGCCCAACCCGGACAATACTCTGCAACAATTTCTTGCACAGTCCTGGTGCTCTCCCCACTTGGCGGGAGCCGCCATCTTAGGTGTGACTCACTGCTAGAGAGAGACTCCATTTTAATCACAGTCTCTGCAATTAAACTAGGGCTCTCTGTATAGATAGGGGGGTAGCCTTCTGGTTTTCCCGCCAATCCCGGACAGTTTTCTTCAACACTATTTAGTGCAGGCTTGCAGCCAGCAGCACGTGCGCTCCCCTGCTCTGGCGGGAGACGCCATTTTACTAGGTCTGCGTAAACTAGGGGGTATCCCTCAGGCGGGCCCCCGGGCATACACAGGGCGGACGGTGCCTCTGCCAGGCATATATCCGCAGTGGGGGTTGCTACAAAAAGTATTGATTTCCATGGGGCCGTGGAATCGTGTTCTTCATCTAAAACACATGCGTGCGGCCACCCTGGAATTTTACGCATAGAGTACTGAACCTCAACCGCGGGCATAGTTGCGGGAAGGCCTCCTACTGCCACTACCCGACCAGGCTCCATATACTGCCTCAAAGCCCAGGCAAGGACCTTGTGTCCGGACTTCACAAACATGGCGACAAAAAATTGAGACTTGGACAATTTGGGAAAAAAATGGAACAGGGCACCCCAGGTCTGTAGCTCAGCAGCGCCTCCAAATGTAGCCCTCTTTCCCCCCCCCCTAAGTGAGATTGGGGTGTGTAGGTGTATCTGACTACTTCTCAGTGTGGTGCTATACCTGTTGGCTCACAGGAGGGCTGAGCTTCCGCCATGGGGAACCTGGGGCATTTATACTTGGGGTACTTACTTCCAACGATGCAGCGCCTCCACCTGCGATGGCTCCCACCATAGGGGGAGTGGTTCCTCGCAGGACAATCACAATAATCGATACTCACACAGATATATATATTAACTAGGGACTTTACTGAACATGCAAGAAAACATATCATAACATCATAACCTGTGTCCCTCTCTAGAGGAGACACTTACTGCGTCGCGCAGGACGCTTCCCAACACTAGGTGATCCCACCCAGTGTCCCGAGAATCCCCACCCAATGTCCCGCACTCTAGTAGAGAACGTGGGTGACTGCGCAGTCACTAATTAATGTGTTAGGCCTGTTGGTGCACATATATATTGAATACCTTCCGAGCACTCCGATGCTCGGGCCTGCAACACTCTTCTAAAAGGGTCAGACGTGCGATGCATCCGTATGATCCTATCCAGGTACTTCTCCAGGAACCCCAACGAGGGTCCCACCGCTTCACGGGAACACAACCGAATCACGGCAACACCAACCGCATCACGGGAACAGCAACCGCCGCTATCCCTGTCTATCCCTAACTAACCCTAAAGCGACAGGAACCCTAACCTAGGGCCTGTCCCTGATGACCCGCAACCTGGGGTGGCTTGGGGAAAACTCCTAGGGCCTGCGGGGTAATAACCTGCCCCACTCCCTTAACTCATCCCAGTCCTGACACTCACTGAACCCTAACACTAACACTACACTACGCACTGCAAACTTCTTAACGCGTACAGCAACTTGCTGCACACTAGCACTATGCCTTCTTGTCAGGCCTCATAGCCCTGCCAGCCGTGATCCAAACAAGACAGCACACACACACGCACTAAGGGCAGCGTCCCTATCTGGGCCGTCCCTCAGCACTTACCCACTAACCTGGTGGGGAGTTGGGGCCTTACTTGGGATGTGGGGACCTTACTCGATGCAGGAGCTGCACATGCTCTCTGCACCCTTCCTTCCCTCACAGCTCCCCAGCTCCAACTGACAAACGTGCTGCAGCCCAAACAATGTATCTCTTTGCCTGCCTGGCCTTCCTAAGCCCTATTGGCTCCCTGGTGTCACGTGGGGCATACAGAGGCTCATGGGATATGTAGTCCCAGCTCAGAGCCTTCCCTGGTAGGCTAGGGGTTCGCGGGCTTTCCTTACCCTCCACTGCGCGTGCGCAAGCTTTCCCGGGCTTTCTCTCTTCTCCCTGAGCTGTCCCTATGCTCGCGCGAGCTATCCCTAGCTCTGGGGCTTTCCCTGCGCCTACGCGTCCACTGCGCATGCGCGAGACGGTCCTCAATGGCGGCGCCCTGCTCTGCGGCCGCCGGGACCTTAGAGACGCGATCGCGGCCTTAGCAACGGCCCGATCGCGTCCCCGGCAACCGGCCGCAGGCAGGAGAAGCCGCGCTACTCCCTGCTCCAGCCCCCATCCTTGGAAGCAGCCGTCGGGTCTTTCGGCACCCGCGATCGAGCTGACCAAGGGGAGGGGGGTCTCAAGGAGCTGCGGGAGCTCCAGGCTACACTGGTATACACATACACGCCCATAGAGGTAATACCGGTATACACATACATGTCCAGAGAGGAAATATCGGTATACACGTACACGCCCAGAGAGGTAATACTGGTATACACATACACGCCCAGAGAGGTAATACCGGTATACACATACACGCCCAGAGAGGTAATACTGGTATACACATACACGCCCAGAGAAGTAATACCGGTATACACATACACGCCCAGAGAGGTAATACAGGTATACACATACAAGCCCAGAGAGGTAATACTGGTATACACATACACTCCCAGAGAGGAAATATCGGTATACACGTACACGCCCAGAGAGGTAATACTGGTATACACATACACGCCCAGAGAGGTAATACTGGTATACACATACACGCCCAGAGAGGTAATACTGGTATACACATACACGCCCAGAGAGGTAATACTGGTATACACATACACGCCCAGAGAAGTAATACTGGTATACACATACACGCCCAGAGAGGTAATACTGGTATACACATACACGCCCAGAGAGGTAATACTGGTATACACATACACGCCCAGAGAAGAAACACTGGTATACACACATATATCCGCTACAGACCATGGTTAATTCATTAAGAGTTTGGGAGGCCACAAAATTTAGCTGCCACTTGACTACCAAAGGCTCACTGATGACCCCAATTGCCGGCAATCCAGACTCCGCTCCAGGGCTGAATAGCAAGAACCTCTTCAATTGGATTCAAGCGGGGATAACCCGTCTTAAGGATCTGCAGGGTAGAAATTACATACAATCGTTTGAGCAAATTAAATCCTCTAAAGCTATCCCAAATAAAGAATTCTATCGATACCTCCAGATCAGAGATTTTTATAACAAAACCCCAATCAGACCGGCACGAACAAATTTTGAGCAGCTGTGTGCTAGAGCTACGGACACAAGGGGACTCACATCTAGGATGTACAGGGAAGTGATCTGTCCAGTGACGCCCAACGAGACCAGACTGTGTTACATTAGACACTGGGAATCAGACTTAGGCCGAGTCCATAGAAGGACAGGCCGTGCTGAGCTGTGCGGACGCTCCGCGCTGAGCCCCTGCATCCTCAATGGGGATGCCTTTAGAGGGAGCTCATGCGAGCGTCCGCAGGCGTGCTGAGGCGCTGGAGTTTTCAGCCGAGCGCCAAGCTGTTTTTCAGCGCGCTGTCGGCTGAAAACATGCAATCAGCGTGGAGCTGCATCAACGTCACGGCGCCGACGTCAGTGCATCGCGGGCGATTGGCCCAGCGACGTCACTGCCCCGCCTCCCTCAGTCTCCCCCCGCCTCCGATCGCGCCTGCTTGCTCGCCTGCATGGGCATGAAATCGCGCAGATTTCAGCAGGTGAGCCTCAGCGTCAGCGCAGCTCGGAACTCCTCACCCCTCTATGGCCCGGGCCTTAGGAGAGACTTTAGAGGACGACACGACATGAGAATTATTGTTTGTTAAAGGTTTACTGTACCTTGCCTTGAATGTAGATCAGGCTATCTTTGAAAGGCCCTAACAACATATCTACATTACCGTGTGGACACTATTTTATGTCAATTGTTATAGCATACATGTATCATCTATTTTATACATGTATATCTTATCACTTTTATTGAATGTTTTTAATTACTATCACATATTAAATAATTATTCTTCATGTATAATTTGCACATCTTTTATTATCATATAGTATGTTTTTTATAACTATCACTTTATGTATTTGTCATGTAATTGTCATTTTTTTCTCAACCTCATGTTTTTTCCATGTTTTCCCCCCCACCCAGCCCCAAGAAGTTAATTATCTAATTATTACCCATGTGCCTTGAAGCATTTAATCATGTATTTAGCTATATATGTGGTTCTCCAACAGTTTAGTGTTAACCCCTGAGGAAGTCGCATGAAGCGACGAAACGCGTCGGGAAAGAGTCAATATTGGACTTTAATACATCAGAGGTATATTCGTCATTACTTTGGCGCCATTCCATTCCTGTATTGGAGCAGTGCACAGTGTGCTAATTGAACTGTGCCTGGATCCTGTGCTACTACCCGGTGACCATCTATCGAGATACTTGAATACCAGGAAGAGATTGAGTGCGCGCGCACGTTCCTGGCGTCCGCAACGGAAGCTTACCAGATCAGCTGGACGTGGATCAGCACACGGATGGAATAACGGGTGATGTGCCAAGATCATTTTAACCACTGCTTATGACCTTTATATCTATTGTAAGTGTCTGTAATCTAGCAGCATTTATCAATAAATTATCTATTTACAGTATTATACTATGAGAGCAGCGCCGTCTTCTTTTTGTTTCATATATATATATATATATATATATATATATATATATATATATATATATATATATATATATACAGTGTTCGTCAAACCTATACATTTGCTCGCCCCGGGCGAGTGGATTTAACCCCCGGGCGAGTAAATATTGGCCCAAGCAGCACACGTTTGGTAATTTGATTTGACACGTTTGATTTGTCAACCACTATATATATATATATATATATATATATATATATATTATTTTATTTTTGGAAATGACACATACCTCCAGACAACCGGGACCGCTGTGGGTACTCGGATGGCGCCACAGTATACCAATCTGTTCTGCGCAAAACTGGAAAGTGACTTTCTTTCCACCTGTCACTTGAAACCCCTTACATACCTTCGCTACATCGATGACATCCTCCTGATTTGGACCTCTGGCGAACAGGATCTCCTACATTTCTATGACAACTTCAATACGTTTCACCCGACAATCAACCTCAAACTCACCCATTCCCCGGATGAAGTACATTTCCTAGACACCCCCATTACTATAAAGAACAACCAACTACAGACTTCTGTATACCGCAAACCTACAGACAGAGCCAGCTATTTGAGGGACAACAGCTTCCACCCGACACACACCAAACATGCAACCATCTTCAGTCAAGCCATACGATACAACTCGGATATGCTCCGACACAGCAGACAGAGACCAGCGGATTAACGCCTTGAGATCAGATTTTATAAACCGTGGATATAACCGCAGAATTGTAGACCAGCAAATTCACAAAGCCACCAGACTACCAAGAAGTGATCTCCTTGAATACAAACAGAAAGACAAGCGACAGGGTACCTTTGGTGGTCACATATAACCCACACCTAGGAGCCCTATGCAAGATCGCCAGGGAACTACAACTCATCTTCCAGGAAGATACAAGACTGCAACAGGTCTTCCCTGAAGCACCCTTATTATCATACAGGCAACCTCATAATCTCAAGAATATTATGGTGAGGAGTAAAGTATTCAGCACTACAACTGAATGCGGGACGAAACCATGCCAGGACGCAAGATGCAAAACCTGCGCAATGCTCTACACAGCGGACACAATACAAATACCGCACAGGAATCGGGAATACAAAATCAGAAGAAGGTTCACCTGTTCCTCCAGCAATGTCGTGTACCTCATCATGTGCATGAAATGCTCAGGGGCTGCTACTAAATAGGTGAGACGGGGCAGGGGCTAAACAAGAGAATGAACCTGCATCGCCACAGCATCACACGCGGAACAAGAGACAGTCCTGTCAGCGAACATTTCTCTGACTCTGGCCATAAGATGAACGATCTGAAGGTGGCCATACTCAAAGGTAATCTTAAAACACCGAAAGAGAGACGGTTGCATGAATACAAATTTATGCAACTGTTCGGGACACTTAGCGGTGGTCTAAACAGAGATCGAAATTTTATGAGTCATTACTGACACAAGTGAACTCTCTTCCCATGAGCGCTATAGGCCATGTCTATACATACTGGGCTATATGTACGCACACACAGCTGTCTCTTACACATACTAATACTCCTTGTTTTTCCATCCCTATACACCAATAGGGACCACATAGTTTCTACACACACTTTTAGTTATGCTACAATCTCTCACATTTCCACACCTACCCACACCATTTATATTAACTCTCACTCCACACACCTTTTGTAAAGCACTGTATACACTGTGGACTCTCCATTCATTTATATTCACACAGATACACACACACTCTTACATCACTAACTTTCAGGAACCATTTAACACCTCTAGTCATAAATCTCATCCACACACGGGGGAGGGACAAGCACAGATAACATTCCAAGAGACACTGTTTTTAAGTACAGGCGGTCCTCGTTTTACGACGCTTCGTTTTACGACGAACGGCTTATCCGACGCTTGTCAATGCATCCCTATGGCCCGTTTTACGACGCCCGAACGGCTTATCCGACGCTCTTACGACGCTTTAAAAAATTGCTACAAATGAACAACCAGACGGCTGCAGGCTAAGGAGATCATTCTGAACAGTCTGTGTGAAGGTTTGGTGGTGTATTTTAGGCCCTAAACCATGGCTGATCAAAGCAAAAAGCAAAGTGCTGTTACTCCAAAAAGGAATAGAAAATCTATAACTTTGGAGACCAAGCACAATATCATAAAGCGCTCTGAGAAAGGAGAGACGAACACAGAAATTGGACGTTCCTTGGATATACCTCGCACAACTATTGTGACTATAATAAAAGACAAGGCAAGAATCCTGGAACAGATCAAGGGCTCAGCACCTATGCAAGGTACGACAATAAGGCAACGTGCTGGGCATATTGCTGAGGTAGAAAAACTCCTCATCATATGGCTGGAAGATCAATCCCAGCGTCATGTGCCCATTAGTTTAGCCTTAATTCAGGCCAAGGCTTTGAGTCTGTATGAGGACATTAAGCAACAGCATGGAGAAGGGGCCACTGAGGAAACGTTCACTGCAAGTAAGGGCTGGTTTATGCGGTTTAAAGAGAGGGCAAACTTGCATAACATTAAAGTGACCGGTGAAGCTGCTAGTGCTGATGAGGAGGCAGCTAAAACCTTCCCTGTTACATTGGCCAAAATTATAGAGGACGGTGGCTATTGCGCACGTCAAGTGTTCAATGTTGATGAGACTGGGCTCTACTGGAAGAAAATGCCCAGTAGAAGCTACATTGCAAGAGAGGAAAAATCTATGCCCGGGTTTAAAGTTGCAAAGGACAGGCTGACTCTTCTGCTTGGTTCAAATGCTGCAGGTGATTTCAAGCTAAAACCTTTGCTTGTTTATCATGCAGAAAACCCTAGGGCATTCAAGGGTTATGCAAAGCACACACTTCCAGTGATTTGGAAGTCCAACCGTAAAGCATGGGTAACAGGGAGCCTTTTTGAGGACTGGTTCCAGCATCAATTTGTTCCGACTGTGCAATTATATTGCATGAACCAGAACCTCGATTTCAAAGCGTTGCTGCTCCTGGACAATGCTCCTGGCCATCCCGTGTACCTGGATCACCATCATCCAAACATCATGGTGGTGTTCATGCCCCCCAACACCACCTCACTGATACAGCCGATGGACCAGGGTGTTATCGCTTCCTTCAAGGCCTACTATCTTAGGCGAACATTTGCCCAGGCCATCAGAGCAACCGATGTGGAAGGTGGTCCAACCCTAAAAGAATTTTGGAAGGATTACAACATTCTTCATGCAGTGAGAAACATCGGAGAGGCATGGAATGAGGTGAAACAATCCAATCTAAACGGAGTTTGGCGTAATTTGTGCCCGGATTTTGTGTCTGATGTCCAAGGCCTTACAGAGACTGTTGCAGAAGTTACAGAAACTGTTGTGCAAATGGCCAGAGATCTCAACTTGGAGGTGGAAACCGAGGATATTGAGGAGTTGCTCGCCTCACATTCTAACGAGTTGAGCAATGAAGACCTCATGCAATTAGAGGAGCAAAAAATTGCTGAAGAGGAGGCCCACCAATCTGCTGATGTGGCACAGCCACAGCCACGTAAATCTTTGTCTAGCAAAATGTTGGCTGCGGCATTCAAGCACATTGATAGCGCACTGGCCATATTTGAGGACAATGACCCTAACATTGAACGGAGTTCAACAGTCAGTCGTGGGGTGTCTAACCAAATCAGCTGCTATAGAGAGATCTACACGCAGAAAAGGAAAGGATCTGTCCAGACTTCAATGAAGAGGTTCTTCAAGAGGCCGAAACCTTCAACCGCACCTACATCACCTCCAAAAAGTCCGTTGTCTATTGAAGATTCCCCCCCCCCATCATCTTCCTCCAATAATTGATGTGTTTTTTTTTTGCTCGTGTACATTTCTGTACAGAATACAGCATAGTTTTATTTTTATAGTTTTATTTTACAGTTCTGTAATCAATAAATATAATGTTTACATCATAATCTATGTGTGTGCTGCATATCTTATTGCTTGAGTAACATTTTCTGTGTATTTTAGCATTAAAAATGCCTTCAGGAACGGAACGTTTAATTTAAACTGTGTTCCTATGGGAAAACGGGTTTCGCTTTACGACGCTTCGCTATCCGACGCCATTTTGAGTAACGCATTGCGTCGGATAACCGAGGACCGCCTGTATACCCTTTGCTTGCTTCATTCCTTGTAACATCGCAGGAAGAAGAGATCAGTGTATCCCGAAAGCTCACACAAATAAAAGCATTTTGTTAGCCAGAGAACGGTATCATCTATTTATTTTTTGATTATATATGTGTGTGTGTGTGTGTGTATGTGTGTGTGTGTGTGTGTGTGTGTGTGTGTGTGTGTGTGTGTGTGTGTGTGTGTGTGTGTGTGTGTGTGTGTGTGTGTGTGTGTGTGTGTGTGTGTGTGTGTGTGTGTGTGTGTGTGTGCTCAGTGTATATATATATATACCATAATGGTGAGTAGAAAAAGTGACAACCCACGGGGTTGCAGACCTGCCTAAGACATGCAGATGAGCATACAGTTGTATTTGCATATTTTCTTTCCTGTGGAGGGTTTTTGTCACTTTTTTACTCACCATAACTTAACTCAGTATTATGGTATAGCCTATCCCATAGCCTCTTTGCATACCCAGTTAAAATCAACCCCACACTGATGAGACCCATTAAGGTCGAAACAGCTGTCTGTGGGTGGTTTTCTGGGTATGCACCTTAACCCTGGCTGTGCTCAAAGCTGTGACCATGCAGCAAGCTTAAGCCTATAGGGAACCATGTTAAAAATGTTTTTTGAGGCAAAAGTGACACTGTGTGCTCATTTGCATGTCATTTCCCAGAATCCCTTGCTGCAGTGGAAGTGCTGTATGCTGGGTGATAATGGGGAAAGGCGGGGTTGCAGACCTGCCTAAGACATGCAGATGAGCATACAGTTGTATTTGCATATATATATATGTATATATATATATGTGTATATATATACAAGATATGCGGGACATTGTCATCAAACCCAGTGACAAAGGCGGCAATATAGTCATCTGGCCTGAGGTGATGTATGAAAAAGAAGCATATAAACAATTAAAAAACAATGTATGCTATACGGAAATTGCATCAGACCCGACAATCCGCTACAAAGCAGAGATTGATCGTATACTTAGGTCTGCGGTACTAGATGAATACATCACAGACCGTAACTGTGAGGCCCTCACGATTAAATTCCCTAGAGTCCCTACATTTTATCTTTTGCCAAAGGTACACAAGAACCCGACCCACCCCCCGGGAAGGCCCATTGTTTCGGGCATAGGGGGACTATGTGAGCCCATTTGCCAATTTATTGACTCTTTTCTGCAACCGTCAGTGGAGACTCTGCCATCCTATATTAGGGATACAATGGACGTGTTGGCGCGCCTGGCCTACATCACGGTAGATGATAACACACTTCTTGCGACATGTGATTTAGAGTCACTCTACACATGTATAGACCACGAGGATGGTTTGCGCGCCACACAATTTTATCTATCCATGCAGAATGTCTCCGCTGGTATGATGGACCTGCTTCTGAAATTATTGAGATTTATTCTCACGCATAATTATTTTATCTTCAGGAGCAGGTACTATTTGCAGAAAAGAGGCACTGCAATGGGCGCAACGTGTGCCCCCTCTTATGCCAATCTCTTCCTGGGCTGGTGGGAACGGGAGATTGTGTTCTCTGAGGCTAATGCGGAATTCACCCAACATGTATCGTTGTGGTTGAGATATATCGACGATGTGCTGATCCTATGGCAGGGAACAGCAGCCGGGTTTAAAGCCTTCGTCGATGTTCTCAACCGCAACGATATGAATATTAAACTAACATACAGTTGTAGTAAGACACAGGTAGAATTCCTGGACCTTTTGGTGAACCTTGGGCCTGACGGTACATTACACACCGACATTTTTCGTAAAAAAACATCCACGAATGCCATACTGCATGCTTCTAGTTTCCACCCGGAACACCAAATTAAAGGCATCCCCACTAGCGAATTCTTGCGCTTAAAGCGCAATGTCTCTACAGACAGGGGTTTTTCTGAGAGGGCAGGAGAGATGAGGGAACGATTCTCACAGAGAGGGTATAGCAATAGATGTGTAGAGAAGGGTTACAAAAAAGCCCTTAACACTCCCAGGGAAATGTTGCTTTGTCCTAAACCTAAAAACAAACTAGACCATCAAATACGGTTTATTGGCACTTATAATAAACAGTGGCATCAGTTACGCCAGACATTGCAAAGTCATTGGAAAATCTTGATGACTGACCCTGACCTTAAAAGGAAATTGGGTGACAGGGTAACTATGACGAGTTGCAAGTCTCCAAATTTGAGAGATAAGCTTGTGGCAAGTCATTTTGTCCCCACAGTAAAAGATACATTCCTCTCCACAATCAAAAGAAAAGGGTTCTTTAAATGTAAAAACTGCTCTGCCTGTAGGTATATGTGTCAGACAGAGGCGTTCACAAACTCTAATAAGACAAAAAATTATAAAATCAAAGATTGTCTTAACTGCAAATCAAAGGGAGTGATTTATTGTCTCACGTGTCCATGTGGTCTTCCCTATATTGGGATGACAACACGAGAAGTAAGATTTAGAATTCTTGAACACGTGAGAAATATAAAAAACGCCTCTAAAGACCTTTTGGTTTTTAAGAAAATAACATCAGTTGCACGACACTTCTGTCTGACACATGCGTCAGATGTGACTCTATTACAGGCATTTGCAATAGAGAAAGTGAGCCTTGGATTGAGAGGGGGGGATCTGGAAAGGGCGCTGTTGCGTAGGGAGTCCAGGTGGATCGTTCAAATGGACTCAATGATACCACGAGGCCTGAACGACTACCTGGGCTTCGCTATGTTCCTTTGATTCCAAATCTTAGTCACTCCTTCCATTGATGCACACTGTGCTATGACTTTCTGTGTTCAGATGATAGTGATGAGAATCTCATGCACTCTTCTTTTTCCCTCCTTTCTGCCCTTCCCTTTCTGCACCGTATTCACTTGCAGAGTCCTGGGTTTGCACCGCAAAGAACCAGCAAAAACTTGAGACTTGATCTACAGAATATTGCAATCTGCATAACGACCATATCCACACTACGAGCACTGGCTGTCACAGAGGATCATCATGATTGGAACAACATATCGCCTAAGATCTGGCAATACCGGACTGCCCAGGAACCTACATTATATCATGGAGAACTGTTACTACACACACTCTTTTTGATCAGGAGTGTATACCATCCAGGACAATCGGGAACATGGAAACTAAACTATCATGCTACTGTTATCACCATCACAGACAGTATGTTTGAATACTGATCATAAATTGGGACTTTCTTCAGGACAGTAACATTTTGGCACCCTCCCCCTCTTGTGTGATGTTATAAACATCTCAGAACCATACCCATATTTTATGTATTATGGACATCATCATACTTTAATCTTTCTGGTCACAGGTATGATTAATGACATCTTATGAGGAAGTTTATGAGAGGTGTTCGGACAGATATAAATGTATTACAGTATGATGGGAGATAGCCATATACAGATCTTTCCTGAAAAATGTAAAAATACTTTGCAAACATAGCGGCATAATTATGGAGGTTGTATAAGTTATGTAATTCCTGAGGAGGGATTAATAACATCTTGTAAAGCATAAATACATTTATTATCAGGATCTAATAGCTGGCACTCCAATATCTGTCTCAATGTATATCTATGCAACTGCAGTGTCAAGTGTATTATCAATAACAATTATCACCTTTACAACTGTAAAACTAATATGATATGACTTAAAACCAACTGTTCTGTCTAATGGCCATATATGACTGATTAGAAGTATAACCATGTTCTCTTTGTATTGCTGGGTATATCCCTTTAAGACAAGTCCATCCTCCTTGTTGACTAGTGAGGTGGATACATAGCATTCGCGCTATTGTGACACGAGCTGTAGCATTGAGATCATGCTATTGCAGGCATTTGGTGGCAATCATGCGCAGACAAGAGCTTAGAAGCTTTATTTAACAAAGGCATTTGCCCCTTTCGTGACGACCAAGCGCAGGGCGTCAGGGACGCTGACGTATGACGTCATAGCCATGCGCATTTGCGTTCGCGATGCATGTCTCTGCCCTCAATCTCCAATACTTCTTCCTTGGACCAGCCCCTTAAATGACTCATCACAGGCGACACCGTTATCCTAGCCCTATGTCCGTGAGATCATGCGCATGCGCAGTACTCTAGCTGAGACACCGCCTTGCCAGAACTGCCCTTCTAGGGGTAGGAACTTAAGAAACACACCACTATCATTGGCCATTAACCTGAGATGCCTCTGTGACACAGTATGCTAATGAACTAGAACACCATCTATAACATGTGTCACGTATTAAATATCACAGGTGCTTTCTATCACAAGCCTAATTAAATCCCTTTTTAAGGTGCATGTTACACTGACCACTGTACCCCTCCCAGTTGAAGGCTAAGGCCGAAACGCGTAGGAGCAGGTCCAGTGGCAGGATCCCCTGTTGTGTCCTCTCTTTTGGACACACTTATGTGCTGTGAGTTTTTTCTCCTTGATTCCTCCCAGACTGTGCTGAGAACCTGACATGAGGTGAAGTATTATTTACCTGCTACTGCAGACTTAGGTGTGCTTTTTGCGACTTATATGTGTTTTTTCACAGTCAGTCTGTTGTTATTGCTATGGTGTACTATTGTATCCAGATTTAGGGAGACTGCTGCAATTTGTTATACAGTCAACTAGTCACCTTGTTTAGCCACCTTTTCATGTCTGTGAGTGGCTTTTTTTCACTAACACCCTGTCAGGTTCTCTTTAGCATGTACGTGTCTGATTAGACTTTTGCACTGTCTCACTGGGTTATTCCCTGCACTGAGGACTTATCAAGTTTGCACATCTCAGGGGATCCATGCCTTGTTTTAAATTTTCTGTACTTTAATTTTATTTTATGTTCTGTAACTTTTTCAATAAACATTGTGGTTTTTTGTACTGATATGGCATACCAGAGTGCTTTCATTGGGGCTCTTTTTCCTTTTCTATTATATATATATATATATATATATATATATATATATATATATAATGTGTGTGTGTGTGTATATATATATATTTATATACGGTGTTCGACAAATAATGATAACTACTCGCCCGTGGCGAGTGGATATAGGCCGCTGGCGAGCCGTTTTCTATGAATTCCCCTGCTCGTGCCAATTTTTAATTTTTTTTAAAATAAATAATCCCCCTCCCTGATTGGGTTAACGCGGGGAAGAGGGCCGCGGGGAAGAGCCCCTTCCCCTGATCTCCTCCCCCTCCTGATCTCCTCCCCCTCCTGCCCCTGATCTCCTCCCGTGAGTCAGGGGGGGCCCGGCCGGGCGCCAGTTAATTACATTTAAAAAAAAGTTGAAAAAGATGGCAGGGATTTCCGTTGTCCCGGCGCGCATGCACAGGGCAAGCAGGGTGTCCTGCCCTCTGCGCTGCCTGTGGGCCCGCTGCCTGTTCCCCCCAGCAACCCAGCCTCCCCGCATCCCTCCCCCCCGCTCCCCACGTGGGACGGAGGGGGAAGCGCCAACACAAGCCCCGTGCGCAACCCAGCCCCCATCCGCTCCCAACTTGATACGGAGGGGGAAGCGCCAACCCATCTTCCCCCGTGCGCGCCTCCTGCTCCTGATCTCCTCCCCCTGATCTCCTGCTCGATCCCCGCTTGCTCCCCGGGGGTGTCCGCCTCTGAAGGGGGTTCGCTTCGGTGGGGGGAGCATGCTGCGGCGTCGGCCGCTTCGGGGGGTCGGCCCCGGCGGCCCCTTGCAGAGAGCCCTGCTGCCTTGCGGAGGCCCCCGCTGCGATGTGTGACCCCCCTTGACTTGCAGAGGCCCCGCTGCCGTGTGGAGGGCCCACTGCTGTGCGGAGGCCTCACTGCTGCCACGTGCGACCCGGTGAGTGTGTGTGTGTGTGACAGACTGAGTGACTGTGTGTGTGTCTGTGAGTGTCTGTATCTGTGAGTGTGTCTGTGAGTGTGTGTCTGTGTGAGTGTGTCTGTGTGTCTGTGAGTGAGTGTGTCTGTGAGTGAGTGTGTCTGTGAGTGTGTGTGTGTGTGTGTGTGTGTGTGTGTCTGTGAATGAGTGTGTCTGTGAATGAGTGTGTCTGTGAATGAGTGTGTGTGTCTGTGTCTGTGAGTGTGTGTGTCTGTGTCTGTGAGTGTGTGTGTCTCTGAGTGAGTGTCTGTGTGTCTGTGAGTGAGTGTGTGTGTCTGTGAGTGAGTGTGTGTGTCTGTGAGTATTTGTGTGTGTCTGTGAGTGTGTGTGTGTCTGTGAGTGTGTGTGTGTGTCTGTGAGTGTGTCTGTGTCTGTGAGTGTGTCTGTGTCTGAGTGTGTCTGTTTCTGAGTGTGTGTCGCTGTGTGTCGCTGTGTGTCTCTGCATGTCTGTGAGAGAGTGAGAGTGAGTGTGTGTGTCTGTGAGTGAGTGTCTGAATGTGTCTGTGAGTGAGTGTGTCTGTGAGTGTGTGTGTCTCTGAGTGAATGTGTCTGTGAGTGTGTGTCTGTGAGTGTGTGTCTGTGAGTGTGTGTGTGTCTGTGAGTGTGTGTCTGTGAGTGTGTGTGTGTCTGTGAGTGTGTGTGTCTGAGTGAGTGAGTGTGTCTGTGAGTGAGTGTCTTTGTGTGTCTGTGAGTGGGTGTGTGTGTCTGTGAGTGAGTGTGTGTGTGTGTGTCTCAGTGTGTCTGTGTCTGAGTGTGTCTGTGTCTGAGTGTGTCTGAGTGTGTGTGTCTGTGAGTGTGTGTCTGTGAGTGTGTGTCTGTGAGTGTGTGTGTCTGTGAGTGAGTGTGTCTGTGAGTGAGTGTCTTTGTGTGTCTGTGAGTGGGTGTGTGTATCTGTGAGTGAGTGTGAGTGTCTGTGAGTGTGTGTGTCTGTGAGTGTGTGTGTCTCAGTGTGTCTGTGTCTGAGTGTGTCTGAGTGTGTCTGTGTCTGAGTGTGTCTGTGTCTGTGTGTGTCTGTGAGTGAGTGTGTCTGTGAGTGAGTGTGTCGGTGAGTGAGTGAGTGTGTCTGTGAGTGTGTTTGTGTGTCTGTGAGTGAGAGTGAGTCTGTGTGTGTCTGTGAGTGAGAGTGTGTGTGTCTGTGAGTGAGAGTGAGTGTGTGTGTGTGTCTGTGAGTGAGAGTGAGTGTGTGTGTCTGTGATTGAGTGTGTGTCTGTGAGTGTCTGTGAGTGAGTGTGTGTGTCTGTGAGTGTGTCGCCCCCTCCCTCTCCCTGTGTCGCCCTCTCCCTGTGTCGCCCTCTCCCTGTGTCGCCCTCTCCCTGTGTCGCCCTCTCTCTGTGTCGCCCTCTCCCTGTGTCGCTCTCTCCCTCTCCCTTTGTCGCCCTCGCCCACTCGCCCTCGCCCTCTTGCCCTCTCACTCTCTTTCTTTGTCTCTCATTCTCTCTGCATGTGTGTTCTCTCTCTCTGTCTCTGTCTCTCTCATTCTCTCGCCCTCTGTGTCTCTCTGTGTGTCTCTTTCTCTCTGTGTGTGTCAATTTCTTGTGTGTGTCTCTTTCTATGTGTGTGTGTGTCTCTTTCTCTGTGTGTGTCTCTCTTTCTCTGTGTGTCTCTCTTTTTCTGTGTGTCTCTCTTTTTCTGTGTGTCTCTTTTTCTGTGTGTCTCTCTTTTTCTGAGTGTCTCTCTTTTTCTGTGTGTCTCTCTTTTTCTGTGTGTCTATCTTTTTTCTGTGTGTCTCTCTCTTTCTGTGTGTCTCTTTCTGTGTGTCTCTCTTTTTCTGTGTGTGTGTGTGTGTGTGTGTGTGTGTGTGTCTCTCTGTGTGTGTCTCTCTGTGTGTGTGTGTGTGTGTGTGTATCTTTGTGTGTCTCTCTCTCTGTGTCTCTCTCTCTCTGTGTCTGTCTCTCTCTCTGTGTGTCTGTCTCTCTCTCTCTGTGTCTCTCTCTCTATGTGACTGTCTCTCTCTGTGTCTGTCTCTCTTTGTGTCTGTCTCTCTCTGTGTCTCTTTCTGTGTCTGTCTCTCTCTGTGTCTGTCTCTCTGTGTCTGTCTCTCTCTTTGTCTGTCTCTCTCTGTGTCTGTCTCTCTCTGTGTCTGTCTCTCTCTGTGTCTGTCTCTCTCTCTCTCTCTGTTTCTGTCTCTCTCTCTCTGTGTCTGTCTATCTCTCTCTGTGTCTGTCTATCTCTCTCTCTGTGTCTGTCTTTCTGTGTCTGTCTCTCTGTGTGTCTCTCTCTCTCTGTGTCTGTCTCTCTCTGTGTCTGTCTCTCTCTGTGTCTGTCTCTCTCTGTGTCTGTCTCTCTCTGTGTCTGTCTCTCTCTGTGTCTGTCTCTCTCTCTCTCTGTTTCTGTCTCTCTCTCTGTGTCTGTCTATCTCTCTCTCTGTGTCTGTCTCTCTCTGTGTCTGTCTCTCTCTATGTCTGTCTCTCTCTGTGTCTGTCTCTCTCTCTCTGGGGGCTATGCACTAAGCTCAATGGCTTTGCGTTCTGATTTGGCCAAAAAGCAGGTCCGTTAAAAAGTGAAGCCGGGGACGCGATGCACTAAGGCCTTGAGGCCATTTTTTAACGTACCTGCTCAAAATAGCTCAAAACAGCCACAGCGTACGAGTTGCTTTTTTCCCCCCTGCTAGCGTTCTGAACCTTTCCGTTCGCTAGCAGATAGAAAAAAAAAAGCCGCCTGTAACATTTGCATGGAGATTTGCTATCTCCATGCAAGACTGTTACAGGCGATCGTACACTAAATAAAAACATTTTAATAATAGTGTACATGAGCAGGGGGTCTCCCGAGCTGAACCTCATTGGTTTCAGGTCCGAGGACACCCTACTTCAGGAGTTACAGGCCCCGTTATGGGGTGCCGGTGTCCCCTGCAGTTTAAAGCTCCCGCGTCACGTGACCGGGTTATTTACATTCTGCAGAGGGATACCGCCACCCCATAAAGGGGCCTGTATCTCCTGAAATAGGGGGTCCTCGGACCTGAAACCAATGCGGTTCAGCTCAGGAGATCCCCTGCACATCTACACTAGTATTAAAACATACATAACAATAAACAATAATTCATTACCGTAGCGGCTATCCGCTATGGTAATGAAGCAGCATTAATGTATTTTAAATAATAGTGTGCGGGAACAGGGGGTCCCCTGAGCTGAAAAGCATTGATTTCTGCCTCAGAGACCCCCTGCTTCCCGAGTTACAGGCCCCGGTATGGGGCATCGGGTGCCAGTGCCACCGCCATCTTTATAGCGTCCAAGACGTGACGTGGGCTCTATGAAGATGGCGTCCGCACTGGCACCGATGCCCCAAAGTGGGGCCTGTAACTCGGGAAGCAGGGGGTCTCTGAGGCAGAAATCAATGCGGTTCAGCTCAGGGGACCCCCTGCTACCGCACACTATTAATAAAAATACATTAATGCTTCTTCATTACCTTAGCGGATAGCCGCTAAGGCAATGAAGGGGTTAAGGCACATTAGCATGTTTATTGGGGACAATTGCCCCCAATAAACAACACACATCCCCCCCGCCCCCTAACACATACAGTACTGTAATGGGCAAAATTACTATTATCCACATATGGATAATAATGCATTTGCCCATTTAAAATACATATAAATGACAATAAATACAATAAAAACATTTTACACTTACGTTTTACAGGCACCCACGATGAAGGCCGTCTTTATCCTCATCTTCATCCTGCCCATGCCCCTACGGTGCTGCAAAACATGCACAACAATTACAATAGCCAATGTAATGTCCCCATACCCCTTAATCACCATAGCGGTTATTAACCGCTACAGTCATTAAGGGGTTAACCCACCCTCACCCACCATTTGGGAGGCCTACATCCCCTCCAACTCTAACCCCCCACCCCGTGAGGCCTAACCACCCTCACCCACTACCCACAAGGGAGGCCTACCCACATACCCTTGGGGCCAATACACTTCCCCCCCCCCCCAACACATACAGTACAATAATGTGCAAAATAACTATTATCCAGATATGGATAATATATTATTTGCCCATTATGAAACACATAAAACATCCACAAATCAAAACATTAATTTTTAATCTTAAAACCACCACATTTCATGTTACAATAAATCCAGCAGCCATTGCAAATATAAAAAAAACAAACTGCAGCTACACAAATGTCTATGAAATGTCACAAAATTGCATAGAGTGTGTACATGATGCAATTAATATGTGCATCATACAGTATAACACTATGCAAAATATATGTAACAATAAAATACACTATGAACAATGTCCCCTAACCACCAATGCCATCCTGAAAATCAATTAGAATCTAACCAACATCAATACAATTAGCATCAATCAATTAATCCATTTCCTCAAACAATTAAAATACAATACAAATCAATTATACAATTCCCTATTCAATTGCTAAAGCCAAACCATTGGCAAAACAAATCTAATTTAAAGTAACCACCATCATTCTAATCTTACTACCATAAAGAAGGCATTAGCTAAATAGAAATTATTCACAAAAATGACAAAATAAAGATGCTAAATACATTATCCATACATGAAAAGAACCTAAACATGAGCCAAACAATCAATTATTATCCCTTTATGTCTATCCATACAGATAGATAAACATAACATACAGGGGCAATAATACAGCATAAAATACAATGCATTTACATACAAAATTCACATACAATACACCCATTCAGTGTCCGTGAATGTATTATATACATAGATACAGTAACGGGCATTAAATGGGAGTGAAAAAATAAAAGACATGAATGAAAAATTATAAAAACCTGTAAAAGTTCAAATAATAAACTTTTCTTTTGTTTACTCACCATTAGATGTCCACTCACCGAAATCCAAGCGACCCGGAAGCACAGGAACCAATCCACAGGTAAGCCATAAAATAATAAACCATAACAAATCCACGTCTGTGTCTTCTTTGGGGTCTTCCGGGGTCTTCTTCCATCTTCTTCCGTCTTCTTACGCCACGCCCTTCTTCTCTTCTTAGGAGGGGAGATGTTCCCTCCTCGGCGACTAGCTTCAAAATGAGGCGACATAGGCTTTTATAGGCCTATGACGTCACATTTTGGTCAAATGTTTCCCACGGTCCTGATTGGGCCGTGAAAAACATGTGATTTGGCCGATGCAAAAAAAATGATGACGTCCTTTAAAGGCAATGAAAGCACAGCCAATCAGAATGGCTTTGCTTCAATTGCCTTTAAGATGACGTCATTAAAAGAAACATGGCCGGTCTCACATGGTATGGTAGCCAAACAGAGCGTGGGAAATACATCCCAACTCTGATTGGCTCTAGTACCATGTGACAGGCTTTCAAAGACATCACATCCGTTCTCCCCCAAGCCTCTGTCACATGGTCTACTAGAGCCAATCAGAGATGGGATGGAGTTCCCACGGTGTGAGGCCAACCATGTTTCTTTTAATGACATCATCTCGAAAGCTCGCACAAATAAAAGCATTTCGTTAGCCACAGAACGGTATCATCTATTTATTTTTTGATTATTGAAGCTCGGCTAACACGGTACTGATACCTCTACATGTATATATATATATATATATATATACAGTGTTCGACAATCCTATACATTTACACGCCCGGGGCGGGTGGATTTAATCCCCGTGCGAGTAAATATTGGCCCAAGCAGCACACGTCTTTTTTTTTTTAAATTCCCCCGCTCGCGCTAAAATTTTCCCTGCTCGTGGTGCCTGAAAAAAAAAAAAACTCCCCTACCTGACAGCTGATTGGCGCGCGCTCCCAGGCATTGTGGGCGCGTGGTCAGGCTCTATATGAGCCCGCCCCCAACGAGCGGCCATTCTTTCTGGCCGGAGTTATGTTGCAGAGTAAGTACACTCCAATCCTCCGGCCCCTCTTCTCCTTCCCTGCGAGATAAGGTGTTTCCCCGCTTCCTCCCCCCTCCCCCTCGATACTCGTGCCGCGGGGCGAGTGATGGTAGTTGGGGTGTCCCCCCCCCTTCTCTCCCCGGTCCCGCGCCGCTTCCCTCGATACTCGCACCGCGGGGCGAGTGATGGTAGTGGGGGTGTCCCCCCCTTCTCTCCCCGGTCCCGCGCCGATTCCCTCGATACTCGCGCCGCCAGGTCAATGATGGTAGTGGGGGTGCCCCCCCCCTTCTCTCACCGGTCCCGCGCCGCTTCCCTCGATACTCGCGCCGCGGGGCAAGTGATGGTAGTGGGGGTGTCCCCCCCCTTCTCTCCCCGGTCCCGCGCCGCTTCCCTCGATACTCGTGCCGCGGGGCGAATGATGGTAGTGGGGGTGTCCCCCCCCTTCTCTCCCCGGTCCCGCGCCGCTTCTCTCGATACTCGCACCGCGGGGCGAGTGATGGTAGTGGGGGTGTCCCCCCCCTTCTCTCCCCGGTCCCGCGCCGCTTCCCTCGATACTCGCGCTGCCAGGTCAATGATGGTAGTGGGGGTGCCCCCCCTTCTCTCCCCGGTCCCGCGCCGCTTCCGGCTTCCCCCGATACTCGCGCCACGAGTGATAGTAGTGGGGGTGTTACCCTCCTTCTTTCCCCGGTCCCGCGCGGGTCTGGAGATGGTAGCGGGGGTGTTCCCCCCCCTACCTCCTTGGTCTCCGCTTCCCCACGGTCCCGTGGCTGCCTGAGCAGGCCGGGAGATGGCCGGGGGTGGGGGGGTGTGGTGGTGCTCGGTCGCGCGACCTTTCCTCTTCTTACCCCTGTCGTGTATGTGTGTGTGTGTATATGTGTGTGTGTGTGTGTGTGTGTGTGTGTATGGGGATGTGTGTGTGTGTGTGTGTGTGTATATATGTGTGTGTGTGTGTATGGGTCTGGGTGTGTGTGTTTGTGTATGGGGGTGTGTGTATGGGTGTGTGTGTGTGTGTGTGTGTGTGTGTGTGTGTGTGTGTGTGTGTGTGTGTGTGTGTGTGTGTGTGTGTGTGTGTGTGTGTGTGTGTGTGTGTGTGTGTGTATGGGTCTGGGTGTGTGTGTATGGGTCTGGGTGTGTGTGTTTGTGTATGGGGGTGTGTGTATGGGTGTGTGTGTGTGTGTGTGTGTGTGTTTGTGTATGGGTCTGGGTGTGTGTGTATGGGTCTGGGTGTGTGTGTTTGTGTATGGGGGTGTGTGTATGGGTGTGTGTGTGTGTGTGTGTGTGTGTGTGTGTGTGGGTCTGGGTCTGGGTGTGTGTGTATATGGGTCTGTGTGTGTGTTTGTGTGTGTATATGAGTGTATATGGGTCTGTGTGTGTGTGTGTGTGTGTGTGTGTGTGTGTGTGTGTGTGTGTGTGTGTGTGTGTGTGTGTGTGTGTGTGTATATGTGTCTGGGTGTGTGTATGGGGGTGTGTGTATGGGTCTGTGTGTGTGTGTATATGGGTCTGTCTGTGTGTGTATATGGGTCTGTGTGTGTATATGGGTCTGTGTGTGTGTATATGGGTCTGTGTGTGTGTATATGGGTCTATGTGTGTGTGTGTATGGGGGGGTGTGTATGGGTGTGTGTGTGTGTGTGTGTATGGGTCTGGGTGTGTGTGTATATGGGTCTGTGTGTGTGTGTGTGTGTATATGAGTGTATATGGGTCTGGGTGTGTGTGTGTGTATGGGGGTGTGTGTATGGGGGTGTGTGTATGGGTCTGTGTGTGTGTATATGGGTCTGTCTGTGTGTGTATATGGGTCTCTGTGTGTGTGTATATGGGTCTGTGTGTGTGTATATGGGTCTGTGTGTGTGTATATGGGTCTGTGTGTGTGTATATGGGTCTTTGTGTGTGTGTGTGTATATGGGTCTTTGTATGTGTGTGTGTGTGTATATGGCTGTGTGTGTGTATATGGGTGTGTGTGTGTATATGGGTGTGTGTGTGTATATGGGCGTGTGTGTGTATATGGGTGTGTGTGTATATGGGTGTGTGTGTGTATAGTGTGTGGGAGAGTGTGTGTGCGTGGGAGAGTGTGTGTAGGATACCAGAAGTGTCACATCACCCCAACCCCCAATCACCCAATCACCCGACACCCCACCCAATCACCCCGTCACCCCACCCAATCACCCCGTCACCCCACCCAGTCACCCCGTCACCCCACCCAATCCTCCCGTCACCCCACCCAATCACCTCATCACCCCACCCAATCACCCCATCACCCCACCCAATCACCTCGTCACCCCACCCAATCACCCCACCCAATCACCCCGTCACCCCACCCAATCACCCCGTCACCCCACCCAATCACCTCGTCACCCCACCCAATCACCCCGTCACACCCCGTCTCTCGCCCCCTGTCTCTCTCTCTCACCCTCTCTCTCACCCTCTCTCTCTCTCTCTCACCCTCTCTCTCTCACCCTCTCTCACTCTCTCTCACCCCCTCTCTCTCTCTCTCTCTCTCTCACCCCCCTCTCTCTCTTTCTCTCTCTCTCACCCCCTCTCTCTCTCTCTCTCACCCTCTGCCTGTGTCTGTCTCTCACTCTGTTTCTGGATCTATTATTTACCCTATATATCTTAATTACCCTATACTACACCGAAATAACCTATTCTGCTTTCTTCCAGATCTGACTCAAGCTTCATACGGAAGACATCGGAACCCCCCTAACCCAGAAGACAGGTAGGTAACACCTCCCCTCCAATGTGGTAAAATAATTAGTGCAGATTAGCGCTAGTGTAGACAATATTATACAGTGATATAAACAGTGGAACAAAACCTGTGATACAGTTTGTGATGAAGGTAGTCCTTGAGCTGCCTGAGAGGTTGATCCGGCATCTTCCAACCAGATGAAAAGATTCATGTAGAACGGCCTCCTATGGCGCTGAGGATGAAGAATGGAATAAAGTCTTGTACAGTGGTTTCTTCTTATGTGGAATACCTCAGAGAAGGGAACAAGAAATAGACAGAAAACACCACAATAGTGTATTACCCTTGAGACAACAATGGCCGTGGTGGACAAGATACAAAGAGCTAATAAAAAATGCACAAATGCGCACCAGGGATTAGTGGAAGGTAATTTATTAAAAATACACACAAAATCTGAGGGGATCCAACCCCACCTCAGAACAGCTGTGCAGCTGGACGGCTAAGTACTACCCAGGAGAACACCTGATGGTGACTAAACCCTAAAACACAAGGGCTAATTGTAGTATAATGTAATACAATAAATATATTTGTCATTTAAATGGATTTTATTCATATGTTTTATTTTAAAGCGGGGTTGGGGGCGGGACTAGGGGCGGGGTTGGGGGCGGGACTAGGTAGCGAGTAGATTTTTTGGTTGGGCGAGTAGATTTTTGGGTGATTTGTCGAACACTATATATATATATATATATATATATATATATATATATATATAAAAGAGAAAGAAGAGAGAGCGCACGCCCCATAGCGTAATATTGTTGATTTAATGTTAAAAGGGAAGGGGGGGGAGAATTACACTCACAAGAGTAAAATTCAAATAAAACAATGTGTGAATAAATCACCACCATCCGGTCTCTGCACTGCAAACGTCCACAAGTCTTAGCTCCCTCAGGGCTGCGTGGAGATGATGATGTTCACAGGAGGCCAGTGGTGTAATTCGCCGACAAAGATTCAGTCCATATGGTCCCGTAGTTCGCCTCTCCCACTTGAATGGCCGCAATGTAGATCTCGCGCTTCAATGCTGCCTCGTGCGCGTGCGTAGCGTCGCAATGACGTAATTGCGCAATTGGAATCCCTGGCGCGTTTTGTCACCAGAGGGCGACTTTCTCAAAAGGCTGATACTGAATGGACAAGGCTCCTGATATTTATAGCCAGTTGGTTGCTTGGCAACCCGTAATTAGAGTAGAATATATAAACCTGTGAGGTTCCAACGGAGATAAGAGTCCCATAAAGAATTAGGGTTGCAGACCTGTCTAAGACATGTGAATGTGCTCACAAGTGAAATTCTTTATTGGAATATATCCGTAAATAGAAATCATGGGCCCAGGACAAATTTAAGGAGCAGCCTCCCCCCCCCCCCGATTAATCCCCCCCAATTTACCTTTGTAATCCCCACATCTCACCCCCCCTCCCTCCTCCCCCCATTAAACCCCCCACTGCACAGCACAGTGTGTGTGTTCCTTAGGGGTGGGAAAACGAGATATTGGGAGAGACAGAGGGAGAGGAAGGAGAGAAGAGGGAGGGGAGGAAGGAGAGGAGAAGGGGGAGCAGGGGAGAGAGGGGAGAGCGAGAGAGGGGAGGCAGGGATAGTGGATGAGAAAGAGAAGGGATATTGGATGAGAGAGAGAGGGGGCGGTGGGAGAGAGGGGGGACAGGGATAGTGGATGAGAGAGGGGACAGGGATATTGGGAGAGAGGGGACAGGGATATTGGATGAGAGAGAGAGGCAGGGATAGTGGGAGAGAGGGAGGACAGGGATATTGGATGAGAGGGAGAGAGGGGGAACAGGGATAGTGGATGAGAAAGAGAGGGGGAACAGGGATAGTGGATGAGAGAGAGAGGGGGGACAGGGATATTGGATGAGACGGGGAACAGGGATAGTGGATGAGAGAGAGAGGGGGAACAGAAATAGTGGATGAGAGATAGAGAGGGGACATGGATATTGGATGAGAAAGGGGGGACAGGGATAGTGGATGAGAGAGAGAGGGGGAACAGAAATAGTGGATGAGAGATAGAGGGGGGGTAGGGATATTGAATGAGAAAGGGGGGACAGGGATAGGGGATGCGTGAGAGAGAGAAAGGGGACAGAGATAGTGGATGAGAGAGAGAGGGGACAGGGATAGTGGATGAGAGAGAGAGGGGACAGGGATAGTGGATGAGAGAGAGAGGGGACAGGGATAGTGGATGAGAGAGAGGGGGGACAGGGATAGTGGATGAGAGAGAGAGGGGACAGGAATAGTGGATGAGAGAGAGGGGGGACAGGGATAGTGGATGAGAGAGAGAGGGGACAGGAATTGTGGATGAGAGAGTGAGGGGACAGGGATAGTGGATGAGAGAGAGAGGGGACAGGAATAGTGGATGAGAGAGAGGAGGGACAGGAATAGTGGATGAGAGAGAGAGGGGACAGGGATAGTGGATGAGAGAGAGGGGGGACAGGGATAGGGGAGAGAGGATCTGAGTGAGCTGCTGCCCTGGAGGAGGGAGGGGGCCTGTTAGAGGCCTGTGGAGGGGGCCTGCCGAGCTTCCTGCTGAAAGGTGCCCACAGAGGTGCCTGTCAGGGGAACCTCCCTTCTACCAGTCAGGCACTGGCACGGACACCTCCCAGCAGGCCCCCTCTGTGGATCATATTAGGTTTGCCGCAGGATAGTGAGGGGGAGAGGCAGCAGCTGTGGGTCGGCAACCTGCAGAGAGACGCGAGTAGGGGCGGAAAGAGCCGCGTGCGGCTCGGGGGCCACAGGTTGCCGACCTCTGCTGAAGGCCTAAAGCGTCGGACCGCGCGCCGCCATAAGGCCTCGTTCAGGGTGCCAGAGGCAGGAGTTGGAGGGAGGGCGTTCGGGAGGGCGGCAGTCTGCTGGGCGATGTGTGTCCATCCCCAGCAGACTTTTTCAGGAGTTGAGGGGGCGGCGAGGGGGCTACAGACGGCAGCTTAGGGATCCCAGTTGCAGGCATGAAATCATTCTCAAGAATGATTTCATTGGCTGCCGAGGTCCCAGTGACGCTGCTGCAGCTTCAAAAAACGATTTTTTCGTTTATTGAAACTGTATTCAGCGTCAACTCCGGGCTTCGGAGACAGGGCAGCTGCTACCCTGACAACCAGTATTCAATTTGAATACTTTGTGTCCCACGGCAGCTCGCACGGCAGCACGCCCTCCCTCCGAAGCCTGCACCCTGAACGAGGCCTTACACACTACAGCATTACAATGAGCGCGCAGTAACCGCCCGCACCATCACGCCCTCCAATTTAGAACAGACCTCAGAATTTGATCTTGCCGGGCGACGCGTCACTGAGCGGTTCAGCCAATGAGGGCGAAGCGCTCGTGTGATGTCATGGCTGCGCCTCCCTGTCACCTCTCGATGCCGCCTGCCTGCAGTGCAGATTTGGGGCGGGCGCATCGCCCTGAGGGAGCGCGCGGCCCGCAGCTTTTGGTATGATCACGGCCTTGGGTAAAGCTCTTACCCCCCAGAGGGTTTATTTTAACACTTTAGCCCGTTTGAAAAATCACAAGATGTTTAATTCAACTTTCTCATTGAACATTTGTAGAGAAAATGAGCCAAGCTGCCAGAAGCTGTTTTTCAATGTTTAGCGTCTTTACTAATGAGTGTAAATGACACTTCATATACAGCAGGTTATGGGACACAGTATTACAGTAAATGGCCACCATGTTTCTTCTCACATCCCAGTATAGGGATCTCTCCTATTATCACACGCTGGTAGCAGCTGAGAGAGCTCAGGGGCTGAGCCCAGAATGTGACGCACATCATCATTCTACAGCTCAAAAAATGCCATGTTTATGTGCTACCTGATTTCCGTGGTTACAGCCCAACCGCCCTGTACCTGAGCCCTGTGTCACTGGGCTTGTGCTGTTATCGCTTGCTGCTGACTGCAATAACCTGCACAGCTGCTGACTGCGTCTGCAAGGAGTTTTCTCCCAACGTGAGCTACTTGTAGAGCGGATACTTGGACATTTCAGAGCGGAAGGAGCCTCCCAGCGTAAAGGCGCACTTTCCCCAGGGAGAGAGACACCTCGGGTAAGATCTGATTAAAGGACAACCTTTGAGGAGTGGGCTTAGTGTGTGTGTATTTCAGGAGGGGTCTTTATTGTGTGTGTGTGTGTGTGTGTGTGTGTGTATTTGGGAAGGGTACTTACTGTGTATGTGTGTGTATTTGGGAAGGGTACTTACTGTGTATGTGTGTGTATTTGGGAAGGGTACTTACTGTGTATGTGTGTGTATTTGGGAAGGGGGCTTATTGTGTGTGTGTATTTGGGAAGGGTACTTACTGTGTGTGTGTGTGTATTTGGGAAGGGTACTTACTGTGTATGTGTGTGTATTTGGGAAGGGTACTTACTGTGTATGTGTGTGTATTTGGGAAGGGGGCTTATTGTGTGTGTGTATTTGGGAAGGGTACTTACTGTGTGTGTGTGTGTATTTGGGAAGGGTACTTACTGTGTATGTGTGTGTATTTGGGAAGGGGGCTTATTGTGTGTGTGTATTTGGGAAGGGGGCTTACTGTGTATGTGTGTGTATTTGGGAAGGGTACTTACTGTGTATGTGTGTGTATTTGGGAAGGGGGCTTATTGTGTGTGTGTATTTGGGAAGGGTACTTACTGTGTGTGTGTGTGTATTTGGGAAGGGGGCTTATTGTGTATGTGTATTTGGGAAGGGTACTTATTGTGTGTGTGTGTGTGTGTGTGTGTGTGTATTTGGGAAGGGTACTTACTGTGTGTGTGTATTTGGGGAGGGGGCTTATTGTGTGTGTGTGTGTGTATTTGGGGAGGGGGCTTTATTGTGTGTGTGTGTGTGTGTGTGTGTGTGTGTGTGTATTTCAGATGGGGTCTTTATTGTGTGTGTGTGTGTGTGTGTGTGTGTGTGTATTTCAGGAGGGGTCTTTATTGTGTGTGTGTGTGTGTGTGTGTGTGTGTGTGTGTGTGTGTGTATTTGGGAAGGGCACTTACTGTGTATGTGTGTGTATTTGGGAAGGGGGCTTATTGTGTGTGTGTGTGTGTGTGTGTGTGTATTTGGGAAGGGTACTTACTGTGTATGTGTGTGTATTTGGGGAGGGGGCTTATTGTGTATGTGTATTTGGGAAGGGGGCTTATTGTGTGTGTGTGTGTATTTGGGAAGGGCACTTACTGTGTATGTGTGTGTATTTGGGGAGGGGGCTTATTGTGTATGTGTATTTGGGAAGGGGGCTTATTGTGTGTGTGTGTGTATTTGGGAAGGGCACTTACTGTGTATGTGTGTGTATTTGGGGAGGGGGCTTATTGTGTATGTGTATTTGGGAAGGGGCGCTTATTGTGTACTGCTGCGGCCATCTTTAATCTAACAAATGCCCGTAATTTTCCGGGGCTTTTTTCGGCTGGCGCCAAACTTGGCCGCGTGCCAGCCGCATCTTCGCATCTTCCCCTCCCCTCTGCCCGCCTCTGCCCGCCTCTGCCCGCCTCTGCTTCGCGCAGCTTCCCCTTACCCCGCTTACCTTTCACCCTTCGGGGATGCCGGGGGAACTCGGGGATGCAGGGGGAACCCTGCCACGTGTGACCGGCGCCACAGTGACGCGCGGCACGCAACAGAAACCAGTCGCGTCTTCCCGCACTTTGCCCGCGCATTGCGGTGGCGGCCGCAGGAGAATAAAGGCGGCCGCCACTGTATGTGTGTGTATTTGGGAAGGGGCACTTACTGTGTATGTGTGTGTATTTGGGAAGGGCGGCTTATTGTGTGTGTGTTTGTGTGTATTTGGGAAGGTGCGCTTACTCTGTACAGTACGTGTGTGTATTTGAGGAGGGGTCAGTAAAAAAGGGATCCAACGCTCTACGAATTTTTAATTATAAGCCAATTTATTTGTGCCATTGTTAATTTGGGGGGGGGGGGTGCGTATTGTGTGTGTGTATTTGGGAAGGGGCGCTTACTGTGTATGTGTGTGTATTTGGGGAGGGGGTATTGTGTGAGTGTACTGGGAATGGGGGTTATGTAGTGTGGGATCAGAGGGGGGAGTTTGAGACAGAGGGGTGTAAGAGGGGAGGGGAGACTGACAGACAGAGGTGGGAGTGTAAGAGGGGGATGAGAGAGCGAGGTGGTGTGTGAGAAGGGGGCAGTGTAAGAGAAAATGGGGGGAGAGGGTGCTCGCAATGTCGCCAACACGTGGGTGGGGGGCCCCGGTTGAAGCTCTAGTCCTGGGCCCCAGGAAACCTGTCTGCGGCCCTGGTCATACGAGCTTAGTAACATGTAGAAAGGACACATGTATGTTCAGAATGAGTTACCATGGTATGCTGAGAGGCATCATAGCAGGTAATACTGTGCGCTGCAAGGTCAGGGGGAGGAACGGTCCGATGGAGGAGTTGGAAGGGCCCAGAATATCTCTAAAAGCATTGTCCTTCATACAGATCGGAGGCAGAGAGGGGATAAGACCGCAGCCGCAATTCAGCCAGGAGGAGCAAACAATGGCTGAAAAGGAGGAGCCGCCTCGGGCGAAGATGGTGAGTGTACAAATTGCTGTCACTGTGCAACTCTTCCAATGACCTGCAAATTAATGCAGAGAAATAGTGACACGTGTTTCTAACACGTTAAGCGCCAAAGGGGAACTCAACAGCTGTCGGAGAAGTTAAGGGAGTTACTAACACAAACTCAGTATAAATTCTAGTTATTTATTTATTCCTTTTTTTATTTTAAACACGTACAAACAACATATTTAACAGTATTCACATTAAAGGGCAGAGTGGGCGGGAACCTCATGCCCGGGTGCAGACTGACCCCGTGCCCCTGCCTCTCTATTTCTAACCTCCCTGACCCTTCCCCCTGCCACGTCAGCCCTGCTGCCAGAGGGGGGGAGAGGCCAGGGGGGACGCAGTCCACACTCACAGGTGAGGGGAGCCAAGTCCCTCTGGGCATAGCGCCCTGTCACCGAGGGCTCAAGGCTACTTTTCTGGGTTATTTTGAAGCGAGCAACACTGGGGAACATTTAGGGGTCTTCCCAAACACAGAGTGAACATTTAGGGGTCACACAGAACATTTAGGGGTCTTCCCAGACACAGCAAACCCCACACACACAGATCCCAAAACCTCTGCCTTTCCCAAACTGCAGGCGGAGGGTCAAGATTTCAGGTGTTTAAATAAAACGTTGATACCCGGAGTGTTTGTCTGGCTTTTATTGTAACTTACATAGTTACATAGTAGATGAGGTTGAAAAAAGGCGTAGGTCCATACAGTTCAACCTATGCTAAATTTAGACAACAGATACTTTATCCTATATCTATACTTACTTATTGATCCAGAGGAAGGCAAACAAAAAACCCCATTAAGGGGACAAATTAATTCCTTCCTGACTCCAAGAATTGGCTATTGGATTAATCCCTGGATCAACATCCTTCCCATGTACTGTATACTTATTTGGTATATCCCTGTATACCTTTCCCATCTAAAAAGATATCTAACCTTTTTTTGAACAAATCTATTGTATCTGCCATCACAGTCTCCATGGGTAATGAATTCCACATTTTAACTGCCCTTACTGTAAAGAACCCTTTCCTTTGTTGCTGGTGAAATTTCATTTCCTCCAACCTTAAGGGATGGCCCCGAGTCCTTAGTACTGCCCGTGGGATGAATAGGTCTTTTGAAAGCTCCTTGTATTGTCCCTGAATATATTTGTACTGTATATAGTTATCATATCGCCTCTTAGACGCCTCTTTTCCAATGTAACTAAAACTAATTTACTGATGCAGCCACCAGTATTAGAACGCTTACCGGAGAAATTCCTTGGAGATTCTGGGGCAGTCTCACAGTAATTGCCTCAACATTTCTGTGAGATTCTTAATGGCCCATCGGATTGACACAGCAGGGGTCCCTGCTGTCCCATTCAGTTTGCAGGGACCCCCTGCTGTGTTAATCCTATGGGCCATTAAGAATCTCACAGAAATATTGAGGCAATGTTGAGGCATTTACTGTGAGACTGCCCCAGAAAATACCCAGGCAGAGTTCTAATACTCGTTGCTGCATCTGTAGCTAGCCTCTCCTCATAAGTTAGATTGTCCATCCCCTTTATTAATGTGGTGGCTCTTCTCTGCACTCTCTCTAGTTCCATAATGTCTTTTCTTAGGATTTGGTGCCCAAAACTGTACTCCATATTCAAGGTGTGGTCTTACTAGTGCTTTGTAAATGGCATAATTATGTTTACTTCCCTTCCATCCATTGCCCGTTTGATAAAAGAACACGGAAATCACCAGGCGCTCCTGAGGGTGTTCCAGGTAGGGAAAAATGACATACAATGGTGAACCAACAATAAGGGTGAGGCAACAATAAAAAGAAAAAAGGAGAAAATAAAATATACAACCAGTGTTCAATTGTAGCTCAACCTTCAATGGATCTTCCTTGTTGATCCTTTACTAGTTGCAGTGTCGAGAAGTCAGGGAGCGCAGTACACCGGGTGAACATAAAGGGACAAAGCATCACACAGATGATAGTGCAACACTGTGTGATGAAATTATGATAACCCTATAACTATAATGGGGACATGGAGAGAGGACAATAAAGAATTGCTGCACGGATTGAAAGGACAACAAATGGATTTAGTGAGCAAACATCATGGAACACACAGATGCAATGGGAACTTACAAGAAAGCCCCAAAATCAGGCAATTGGAATAGAGCTCAGTCAGTGTCCGTTGTGGGAGGTAAAAAACCTGTGAGTGATGACAGCAAGATCTATCCTTCATAAATCCATGCTGACTATTACTAATAATTTTGTTTTCCATTAGGTATTCCTGAATATTATCCCGTATTAAACCTTCAAGTAGTTTCCCTACTATTGAAGTCAGGCTTACAGGTCTGTATTTTCCCGGTTGTGATCTAGCTCCCTTTTTAAATATAGGCACCACATCTGCTTTACGCCAATCTTGTGGTACTGAGCCTGTGGAAATGGAGTCCTTGAATATTAAATATAATGGTTTGGATATCACTGAGCTTAACTATTTTAAATACCTGGGCTTATGGTTTGACTCCCACTTAACATTCGGGATGCACATTGATACCCTGACAACCAAGACCTATGCCAAACTAGGGGTACTTTATAGGAACAAATCCTCCCTAAGTCTCCTGGTCAGAAAGCGTATTGCACAGCAGATGCTAATGCCAATTATTGACTATGGAGACATAGTATATGGCTCGGCTCCTCAAACCCACCTTAGCAAACTTGACACCCTCTACAATTCAATTTGTCGTTTTGTTCTCCAATGCAACTACAACACACATCACTGCGAAATGCTCAAAGAACTAGATTGGTCATCACTAGAGTCTAGGCGCAAAGTTCACCTTTCCTGTCTCACCCTCAAATACTTTCTGGGCAAGCTACCCAGCTACCTGAACAAGCTCCTCACCCCTACCACATGCAGTACCTATCACCTGAGATCAGACTCCAAAAGACTATTCATGGTACCAAGACTCAACAAAGTATCCGGACGTTCCTCCTTCTCCTTCCGTGCACCACAAAACTGGAACAACCTACCAGAGACTCTCATATCCACCACCAGCTTACATTCTTTCAAATCTAAGGCTGTCTCACACTTTAATCTGGTCTGTAACTGTTTCATACGCTCATAATATATATTTTCTTTAACTGTGCATGCAATGTCTTGTATATAATGTATACCTTGTTCATTTATGTAACTGTATTTGTAACCATGTATTATTTTGTTTTACTCTGTGCCCAGGACATACTTGAAAACGGGAGGTAACTCTCAATGTATTACTTCCTGGTAAAATATTTTTATAAATCAAAAATAAATAAATAAATAACTCCTTGAGAACTCTTGGCTGTATACCATGGGGCCAGGTGCCCCATGGTCTTTCATTTTTTCAAGTCGCTTATGAACTTCTTCCTCAGTTAACCAATTGCTCATTAATGTGGAGGTTGTGGCTTCCTCCTGCGGCACTACTATTGAATTTGATTCTTCCCTGGTAAACACAGAGGCAAAGAATTTGTTTAATTCCTTAGTTTTTTCCTTATCTCCAATAATCTGCCTACCCATCTCACACTGAAAGGGTCCTATATTTTCTTTTCTCATTTTTTTGTTATTAAGGTACTTAAAGAACTTTTTAGGGTTGACCTTACTTTCTATTGCAATCCTTTTTTCATTATCCATTTTTGCTAATTTGATTGCCCTTTTGCAATTTTTGTTACATTCCTTATAATTCTGATACGATGTCTCTGTCCCTTCTGACTTAAAGAATCTAAACGCCTTCCTCTTCTTGTCCATTTCCTCCCCTACCTGTTTATTTAGCCACATTGGTTTTGAGTTATTTCTTTTATACTTATTACCCAAGGGTATACACTGATAAGTGTGCTTTTCTAACAATGTTTTAAAGACTGCCCATTTATCTTCTACATTTTTCCCTGCAAAAACATCACCCCATTGTATTACTACTAGATTAGACCTCAGTTTATTAAAATCTGCCTTTCTAAAGTTTAAGGTCTTTGCTGAACCCAAGAAATCTATTTTTTGATAATTTATTTCAAATGAGACCATGTTATGATCACTGTTACCCAAATGTCCCAGGACTTGAATATTTGTTATTACTTCTACATTGTTTGATATGAACAAATCCAGTATTGCCCCTCTCCTGGTTGGTTCCTCAATAATTTGGGTCATATCATTTCTCCTGAAGTCTGTCACCGATACAGGTTATCCATATGATCACTTCTCTGTGTGTATCCGACTGTCTCTTTTCTTATTAACCCTGCGTATGTCAGTCACTTGTTATACTAGATCTGTCACTTTTCATATTCCTTTTGTGTGTGTGTCTGTGTGTGTGTCTGTGTATTTGTGTGTGCGCTTATCTGTGCATCTGTGTGCGTGCGCATATTTATGCGTGCGTGTGTATCTGTTTATCTGTGTGTATATATATATATATATATATATATATATATATATCACACACACAGTGTATACTAAAGAGAGAGAGAGAGAGAGAGAGAGAGAGAGAGAATCGAAAGTCAGATTTTTGTGTCTGCTACAATACAATTCTTTGTACACTTACCTCTGAGTGCTGCCTCTCTTTGCTGTTTCGCTGCCCTGATGGATGGCAACGTAATATATATATGTTTCAAAAGTATATTTGAAAAATAGCACACAATACCCAACATTACGCATATTGTACAAGGATGCTGAATGCCGTGTGAATAAGTGTGCTCACATCTATCTATCCTTTCAACTTTTTTTTGGTTAGGAAACACCAGAATATGATTTTTAAATTCTGGGGAAATCCAACCCTCACCCCCTGTCTGTCACCCTGTCTCCCTCATCCCTCACTCCCCCTCTCACACTATCCCCCTTACGCTCCTTCTCCCCCTCACACTCTCTCCCTTACGCTCCTTCTCCCCCTCGCACTCTCCCCCTAACGCTCCTTCTCCCCCTCACGCTCTCCCCTTTATGCTCCTTCTCACCCTCACGCTCTTCCCCTTACGCTCATTCTCCCCCTCACACTCTCCCCCTTACGCTCCTTCTCCCCCTCACACTCTCTCCCTTACGCTCCTTCTCCCCCTCGCACTCTCCCCCTAACGCTCCTTCTCCCCCTCACGCTCTCCCCTTTATGCTCCTTCTCACCCTCACGCTCTCCCCCTTACGCTCATTCTCCCCCTCACACTCTCCCCTTACGCTCCTTCTCCCCCTCGCACTTTCCCCTTTTTGATCCTTGTCTCCCTCACACTCTACCCCTTACGCTCCTTCTCCCCCTCACACTCTCTCCCTTACGCTCCTTCTCCCCCTCACACTCTCCCCCTTACGCACCTTCTCCCCCTCAAACTCTCCCCTTTATGCTCCTTCTCCCCCTCACACTCTCCCTCTTTCGCTCATTCTCCCCCTCACTATCCCCCTTACGCTCCTTCTCCCTCTCACTCTCTCCCTCAAACTCTCCCCCTTACGCTCCTTATCCCCCTCACTATCCCCCTTACACTCCTTCTCCAACCCTCACCCCCTGTCTGTCACCCTGTCTCCCTCCTCCCTCACTCCCCCTCTCACACTATCCCCCTTACGCTCCTTCTCCCCCTCACACTCTCTCCCTTACGCTACTTCTCCCCCTCGCACTCTCCCCCTAACGCTCCTTCTCCCCCTCACGCTCTCCCCTTTATGCTCCTTCTCACCCTCACGCTCTCCCCCTTACGCTCATTCTCCCCCTCACTATCCCCCTTACGCTCCTTCTCCCCCTCACTCTCTCCCTCAAACTCTCCCCCTTACGCTCCTTATCCCCCTCACTATCCCCCTTACACTCCTTCTCCCCTTCACCCTCTCCCCTTATGTTCCTTCTCACACACACTCTCTCTCCCTCATGCTCCTTTTCCTCCTCACACTCTCCTCCTTGTGCGCATGCACCCACACTCGCCCACTTACACATACACACACGCACACACACTCACACACACACACACACTCCCACACTAACACACAGAATGGGCAAATGCACTATTATCCATATCTCGGTAATAGTAATTTTGCCCATTACTGTGCTGTATGTGTTGAGGGTGGGGGGGGGGGTGTTGTTGGGGGTAGAGGAGGTGGGTAGTAGGGTTGTTGTGTGTTTTTCTTTATTGTGGGTAGAGGGATTAGATGAAGGGGGTAGTTCCCCCAAGGATGGATGTTTAGTCCTAGCGGGTGCTAGCAGCACTGGTTAACCCCTTCATTACCATAGCGGTTCCGCAAGTTAACTCCTCCCACAACCTTCCAGGCAGGCTTAATTACCCTCCCTGGGGCTACTACCCCCTTCATCCACCCCCTCTGCCCTCAATAAACCGGCTATTGAGGTTGAATTCCTTCATTGCATTAACGGCTAGCCACTAAGGAAATGAAGCTGTTTCAATAAAAAATGTAATACTAGTGCACGTGAGCAGGAGGTCTCCGGAGCAGAACTGCGTTGACTTGAGCTCCGGGAACCCATGCTGCCTGAGATACAGGCCCCGTTATGGGGTGCCGGTATCTCCTATGCATTTAAATCCCATGGTCATGTCACACGAGACATTTAAATGCATAGGAGATACATGCACCCTATAACGGGGCCTGTATCTCAGGAAGCAGGGGGTCCCGGACCTCAAATGTACGCGGTTCTGACCGGCGTAATAGAACCAGCGAGTTGCTTTATGAAGGCTACTAGCATAGGCCCCTATATGTGACTGCAAGGGAGAGTCAAACGGACCATTCAGGTTCCTTAGATAGGATTAATTAAAGGGAAGTACCACTGTCCATTAGTGTGACATGGAAACGGGCCTTGAAGGGGTCTATTACTCCGAAACGTTGCTAACATTACGAAGCAACGTTGCGTTGCAAAGATTGTTACTGTTTGAGTGGTGTGGACAATTGGTTTAACCGTCAAACCTCCCATACAGCACCAGGACATGCTTATGAGTGAGGAATACATGTGCTCACATTACTATCCTCTGTATCACAGGCATGGGCGGAGAATACCCCTCAACAGGAAGGTGGAAGTAGCACTTTACAGGTAAATGGGAATCACTGAGCTGTGAATCAGCCGCACATATAGTACTTTTAGCTGTTGTACAGGACACAATTTATAGAATAGTACGTTACGGTATAACAGGGTACTTGGTCTGGGGAGGGAGTATAATGGGGTACTGGACCTGGGGAGGGGGTATTACGGGGTACTGGGCCTGGGAAATGGGGTATAACGGGTTACTGGGCCTGGGGAGGGGGTATAATGGGGTACTGGACCTGGGGAGGGGGTATTACGGGGTACTGGGCCTGGGAAATGGGGTATAACGGGTTACTGGGCCTGGGGAAGGGGGGTATAATGGGGTACTGGGCCTCATTTATAATGGGGTACTGGGCCTGGGGAGGGGGAATAACAGGGTACTGGACCTGGGGTATAATGGGGTACTTGGCCTGAGGAGTGGGGTATAAGTGTCACAGGAGCTCTTGCGATACAGAGTATCACTATCCTGGTTACACACATGTTATGTCTCCTGCAGGTCGGGGAGCACACGGAGGTGAAGCCGTTTGGCCTGTCAGCTTGGTACCCTGAGAGCTCCAGTTCCAGCTCAATAGTGTGGGAGGATGAAGAAGATGAGAAGTTTGAGGAGGCTGACAAAGAGGAGGTATAACTGGGTACTGGGACTGGGTATAACGGGGTACTGAACCAAGAGAGGGGTGTATCACGGGGTACTGGGCCAGTGTATGGGGTATAACTGGTACTGGATCAGGGGAGGTGGGTATAACTGGGTACTGGATTTTGGGGTATTACAGGGTACTGAGTCTTGGCAGGGGGTATAACGGGGTACTGGGCCTGGGGAGGGGGGTATCATGGGTTCTGGGGCAGGGGGTATAAGGGGGTACTGGGCTTTGGGATAGGGGTATAATGGGGAACTGGGCTTGGGGATATGACAGGGTACTGGGTCTGGGGAGGTGGGTGTAATGGGGTACTGGGCCTGGGGTTATGAAAAGGAAAGAGTGACAGTGGGAGTGTAAGAGGGGGGTGAGAGCGAGGTGGTGTGTGAGAAGGGGGCAGTGTAAGAGAAAACGGGGGGAGGGGGTTCTCGCAATGTCGCCAACACGTGGTTGGGGGCCCGGTGGAAGCCCTAGTCCTGGGCCCCAGGAAACCTGTCTGTGGCCCTGGTCATAGAAGCTGAGTAACATGTAGAAAGGACACATGTATGTTCAGAATGACTTACCATGGTATGCAGAGAGGCATCATAGCAGGTGATACTGTGCGCTGCAAGGTCAGGGAGAGGAAGGGTCCGATGGGGGAGTTGGAAGTGCCCAGAATATCTCTAAAAGCATTGTCCTTCATACAGATCGGAGGCAGAGAGGGGATAAGACCGCAGCCGCAATTCAGCCAGGAGGAGCAAACAATGGCTGAAAAGGAGGAGCCGGCGGTATTCAGCCAGGAGCCGGCTCGGGCGAAGATGGTGAGTGTACAAATTGCTGTCACTGTGCAACTCTTCCAATGACCTGCAAATTAATGCAGAGAAATAGTGACACGTGTTTCTAACACGTTAAGCGCCAAAGGGGAACTCAACAGCTGTTGGAGAAGTTAAGGGAGTTACTAACACAAAGTCAGTATAAATTCTAGTTATTTATTTATTACTTTTTTTATTTTAAACACGTACAACCAACATATGTAACAGTATTCACATTAAAGGGCAGAGTGGGCGGGAATCTCATGCCCGGGTGCAGACTGACCCCGTGCCCCTGCCTCTGTCTATTTCTAACCTCCCTGGCCCTTCCCCCTGCCACGTCAGCCCTGCTGCCAGAGGGGGGGAGAGGCCAGGGGGGACGCAGTCCACACTCACAGGTAAGGGGAGCCTAGTCCCTCTGGGCATAGCGCCCTGTCACCGAGGGCTCAAGGCTACTTTTCTGGGTTATTTTGAAATGAGCAACACTGGGGAACATTTAGGGGTCTTCACAGACACTGGGGAACATTTAGGGGTCTTCACAGACACTGGGGAACATTTAGGGGTCTTCCCAGACACAGAGAGAACATTTAGGGGTCACACAAAGGAACATTTAGGGGTCTCCCCAGACACAGTAAACCCCACACACACAGATCCCAAAACCTCTGCCTTTCCCAAACTGCAGGCGGAGGGTCAAGATTTCAGGTGTTTAAATAAAACGTTGATACCCGGAGTGTTTGTCTGGCTTTTATTGGAACTTCTCCATAAGTCTGTCACCGATACAGGTTATCCATATGATCACTTCTCTGTATGTATCCGACTGTCTCTTTTCTTATTAACCCTGCGTATGTCTGTCACTTGTTATACTAGATCTGTCACTTTTCATATTCCTTTTGAGTGTATCTTGTGTGTTTGTTTTCATGTGACACTGTATCTCTGTGTCTGCTCCGTCTCTCACTGCTACAATCCTAAAAATGTAGGTGTGTATGTGTTACTGTGTGTATGTCTGTGTATGTGTGTATATATATATATATATATATATATATATATATATATATTTCTGTACAGTATGTGTGTGTATGTGTATCTGTGTGCATGACAGTATGTCTGTGTGTGTGTCTGTGTTTATTTGATTGTGTGCGTATCTGTGCGTCCGTGTGTTTCTGTATGTGTGAATATATATATTTAAAAAAAAAATATATATATATATATACTTAGTTAAGTTATGGTGGGTAAAAAAAGTGACAAAAACCCTCCACAGCAAAGCATATAGCAAATGGAAATATAAATATATATATAATATGGGTAAGGAAAACAGCAAGCACTCCAACATTGTAATCCAAATAAGCTTGGTGCTAGTCCCATAAATAATGTAAAGAGTACGTTACCATCCAGCAGGGCAGTGGAACAGCAGGGAGAGGCGCACCCCAGGAAGATAATCCTCTGTGGGATCGAAAAAGTGGATTTTTGTGTCTGTTACAATACAATTCTTTGTACACTTACCTCTGAGTGCTGCCTCTCTTTGCTGTTCCGCTGCCCTGCTGGATGGTTTTATAAATATATATATATATATATATATAGAGGTATCAGTACCGTGTTAGCCAAGCTTCAATAATCAAAAAATAAATAGATGATACCGTTCTGTGGCTAACAAAATGCTTTTATTTGTGCGAGCTTTCGAGATACACTGATCTCTTTTTCCGGCGATGTTACAATGAATGAAGCAAGCAAAGGGTATACTTAAAAACAGTGTCTCTTGGAATGTTATCTGTGCTTGTCCTTCCCCCGGTGTGGATGACATTTATGGCTAGAGGTGTTAAATGGTTCCTGAAAGTAAGTGATGTAAGAGTGTGTGTGTGTATCTGTGTGAATATAAATGAATGGAGAGCCCACAGTGTATACAGTGCTTTACAAAAAAGGGTGTGTGGAGTGGGAGTTAATATAAATGGTGTGGGTTTGTGTGGAAATGTGAGAGATAGTACCATAACTAAAAGTGTGTGTGGATACTATGTGGTCTCTATTGGTGTATAGGGATGGAAAAACAAGGAGTATTAGTATATGTGAGAGACAGCTGTGTGTGCATACATATAGCACAGTATGTGCAGACATGGTCTTTAGCACTCATGGGAAGAGAGTTCACTTGTGTCAGTAATGACTCATAAAATTTCGATCTCTGTTTAGGCCATCGTTAAGTGCCCCGAACAGTTGCATAAATTTGTATTCATGCAACCGTCTCTCTTTCGGTGTTTTAAGATTACCTTTGAGTATGGCAACCCTCAGATCGTTCATCTTATGGCCAGAGTCAGAGAAATGTCCGCCGACAGGACTGTCTCTTGTTCCGCGTGTGATGCTGTGGCGATGCAGGTTCATTCTCTTGTTTAGCCCCTGCCCCGTCTCACCTATGTAGTAGCAGCCCCCTGGGCATTTCATGCACATGATGAGGTACACGACATTGCTGCAGGAACAGGTGAACCTTCCTCTAATTTTGTATTCCCGATTCCTGTGTGGTATTTGTATTGTGTCCGCTGTGTAGAGCATTGCGCAGGTTTTGCATCTTGGGTCCTGGCATGGTTTCGTCCCGCATTCAGTTGTACTGCTGAATACTTTACTCCTCACCATAATATTCTTGAGATTATGAGGTTGTCTGTATGATAATAAGGTTGCTTCAGGGAAGACCTGTTGCAGTCTTGTATCTTCCTGGAGGATGGGTTGTAGTTCCCTGGCGATCTTGCGTAGGGCTACTAGGTGTGAGTTATATGTGACCACCAAAGGTACCCTGTCGCTTGTCTCCTTCTGTTTGTATTCAAGGAGATCACTTCTTGGTATTCTGGTGGCTTTGTGAATTTGCTGGTCTACAATTCTGTGGTTATATCCATGGTTTATAAAATCTGATCTCAAGGCTTTAATCCGCTGGTCTCTGTCTGCTGTGTCGGAGCGTATCCGGTTGTAGCGTATGGCTTGACTGTAGATGGTTGCATGTTTGGTGTGTGTCGGGTGGAAGCTGTTGTCCCTCAAATAGCTGGCTCTATCTGTAGGTTTGCGGTATACAGAAGTCTGTAGTTGGTTGTTCTTTATCCCCGAAGAAGACTTGGCTAATTTCTGTTCCCTGACACCAATGTTCTTTATGGTGATTCAATTCAATTCAATTGGAGTTCATCCCCTGATGAAATCCGCTGAGACGGATGAAACGCGTAGGGTCACGTGGCATAGGAACTACGGTGGTCGAGCAGTCCAGACACCAGAGTGAGGATGTCAGTGAAGGATTTCCCTGGTCCCTCATTGGTGAGAGGTTAATGGCGACCGTACTGACCAGAGGCGTTCCGGTTTGAAGGAAAAAGATCTTTTAGGTGACTACAGCAGCAGCAACATCCATTTGCAGTGATTTCAACCGCATTCAAACGGAGGACGGCTGTGAAGTCTCACGTCCATCTGGTGCATGGGCTGGTCCCATAACATGCCTTTATTTTATTGACAAAGTGTGAGTGTGCATTTGTCTGTCCATGGAATATTAAACCTTTTATATCTGATTTTATACAAGGATCGGGCGCTTTTTCTTTATCTTTTAGATATATATATATATATATATATATATATATATATATATATTTACCAGATTGGGGTCCAGCAAAAAAAGAGACAGCACACTGAATGTAGCCTTCAGACAAAAAACTGTATTGAATCACAGGGCACTGCAACCAACGTTTCGGTCACCCAGAGGGACCTTCATCAGGGTTGTCCCTCTGGGTGACCGAAACGTTGGTTGACGTGCCCTGTGATTCAATACAGTTTTTTGTCTGAAGACTAAATGCAGTGTGCTGTCTCTTTTTTTGCTGGACCCCAATCTAGTAAATATACTTTTTGTTCTATTCATATGGGATAAGCATCTGTTTTTGCCTGGTCAGTAGTGTGCCAACTGTCTTCTCTTTTCTATATATATATGCTCATTTGCATGTTATTTCCCAGAATCCCTGGCTGCGGTGGAAGCACTGTATGCTAGGTGATAATGGTTGAAAGGCAGGGGTTGCAGACCTGTCTAAGACATGTGAATGTGCTCACAAGTGAATTTGAAATACTTGGGAACCCCAACCCTCGCCCCCTGTCTGTCGCCGCGTCTCTCTCCCCCCTCACTTCACTCCTTACGCTCCCTCTTCCCCTCACACTCTCCCTCCTTACACTCCCTCCCCCCCACACACTCTCCCCCTTACTCTCCTTCTCCCCCTCACGCTCCTTCTCACACTCTCGCACTCTCCCTCCTTACAATCCCTCTCCCCCACACACTATCCCCCTTACGCTCCTTCTCCCTCTCACACTCTCCCCCTTAAGCTCCTTCTCCCCCTTACGCTCCTTCTCCCCTTGCACTCCTTCTCCCCCTCTCGCTCCTTCTCACGCACCTTCTCCCCCTCATGCTCCCCCCTCTTCCTCCTTAAGCTGCCTCTCCCCCATACACTCTCCCCCTTACACTCCTTATCCCATTCACACTCTCCCCCTTACGCTCCTTCTCCCCCTTACGCTCCTTCTCCCCCTCAGACTCTCCCCCTTATGCTCCTTCTCCCCCACACACTCTCCCCTTACACTCCTTATCCTGCTCACACTCTCTTCCTTGCACGTGTGCACCCACACTCGCCCACTTACACATACACACACGCACACACACACTCTCACACTTACACACAGAATGGGCAAATGCACTATTATCCATATCTCGATAATAGTAATTTTGCCCATTACTGTGCTGTATGTGTTGAGGGCGGGGGTGGGGGGGTTGTTGGGGGTAGAGGAGGTGGGTAGTAGGGTTGTTGTGTGTTTTTCTTTATTGTGGGTAGAGGGATTAGATGAAGGGGGTAGTTCCCCCAAGGATGGATGTTTAGTCCTAGCGGGTGCTAGCAGCACTGGTTAACCCCTTCATTACCATAGCGGTTCCGCATGTTAACTCCTCCCGCAACCTTCCAGGCAGGCTTAATTACCCTCCCTGGGGCTACTACCCCCTTCATCCACCCCCTCTGCCCTCAATAAACCGGCTATTGAGGTTGAATTCCTTCATTTCCTTTGCAGCTAGCCACTAAGGAAATGAAGCTGTTTTAATAAAAAATGTAATACTAGTGCACGTGAGCAGGAGGTCTCCGGAGCAGAACTGCATTGACTTGAGCTCTGGGAACCCCTGCTGCCTGAGATACAGGCCCCGTTATGGGGTGCCGGTATCTCCTATGCATTTAAATCCCATGGTCATGTGACACGAGACATTTAAATGCATAGGAGATACATGCACCCTATAACGGGGCCTGTATCTCAGGAAGCAGGGGGTCCCGGACCTCAAATGTACGCGGTTCTGCTCCGGCGTAATAGAACAAGCGAATTGCTTTATTAAGGCTACTAGCATAGGCCCCTATATGTGACTGCAAGGGAGAGTCAAACGGACCATTCAGGTTCCTTAGATAGGATTAATTAAAGGGAAGTACCACTGTCCATTAGTGTGACATGGAAACGGGCCTTGAAGGGGTCTATTACTCCGAAACGTTGCTAACATTACGAAGCAACGTTGCGTTGCAAAGATTGTTACTGTTTGAGTGGTGTGGACAATTGGTTTAACCGTCAAACCTCCCATACAGCACCAGGACATGCTTATGAGTGAGGAATACATGTGCTCACATTACTATCCTCTGTATCACAGGCATGGGCGGAGAATACCCCTCAACAGGAACGTGGAAGTAGCACTTTACAGGTAAATGGGAATCACTGAGCTGTGAATCAGCCGCACATATAGTACTTTTAGCTGTTGTACAGGACACTATTTATAGAATAGTACGTTACGGTATAACAGGGTACTTGGCCTGAGGAGTGGGGTATAAGTGTCACAGGAGCTCTTGCGATACAGAGTATCACTGTCCTGGTTACACACACGTTATGTCTCCTGCAGGTCGGGGAGCGCACGGAGGTGAAGCCGATTGGCCTGTCAGCTTGGTACCCTGAGAGCTCCAGTTCCAGCTCAATAGTGTGGGAGGATGAAGAAGATGAGAAGTGTGAGGAGGCTGCCAAAGAGGAGGTATAACTGGGTACTGGGACTGGGTATAACGGGGTACTGAACCAAGAGAGGGGTGTATCACGGGGTACTGGGCCAGTGTATGGGGTATAACTGGTACTGGATCAGGGGAGGTGGGTATAACTGGGTACTGGATTTGGGGGTATTACAGGGTACTGAGTCTTGGCAGGGGGTATAACGGGGTACTGGGCCTGGGGAGGGGGGTATCATGGGTTCTGGGGCAGGGGGTATAAGGGGGTACTGGGCTTTGGGATACGGGTATAATGGGGAACTGGGCTTGGGGATATGACAGGGTACTGGGTCTGGGGAGGTGGGTGTAATGGGGTACTGGGCCTGGGGTTATGAAAAGGAAAGAGTGACAGTGGGAGTGTAAGAGGGGGGTGAGAGCGAGGTGGTGTGTGAGAAGGGGGCAGTGTAAGAGAAAACGGGGGGAGGGGGTTCTCGCAATGTCGCCAACACGTGGTTGGGGGCCCGGTGGAAGCTCTAGTCCTGGGCCCCAGGAAACCTGTCTGCGGCTCTGGTCATAGAAGCTCTTCCAATGACCTGCAAATTAATGCAGAGAAATAGTGACACGTGTTTCTAACACGTTAAGCGCCAAAGGGGAACTCATCAGCTGTTGGAGAAGTTAAGGGAGTTACTAACACAAACTCAGTATAAATTCTAGTTATTTATTTATTCCTTTTTTTATTTTAAACACGTACAACCAACATATGTAACAGTATTCACATTAAAGGGCAGAGTGGGCGGAATCTCATGCCCGGGTGCAGACTGACCCCGTGCCCCTGCCTCTCTATTTCTAACCTCCCTGGCCCTTACCCCTGCCACGTCAGCCCTGCTGCCAGAGGGGGGGAGAGGCCAGGGGGGACGCAGTCCACACTCACAGGTAAGGGGAGCCTAGTCCCTCTGGGCACAGCGCCCTGTCACCAAGGGCTCAAGGCTACTTTTCTGGGTTATTTTGAAGTGAGCAACACTGGGGAACATTTAGGGGTCTTCACAGACACTGGGGAACATTTAGGGGTCTTCACAGACACTGGGAAACATTTAGGGGTCTTCACAGACACTGGGGAACATTTAGGGGTCTTCCCAGACACAGAGAGAACATTTAGGGGTCACACAAAGGAACATTTAGGGGTCTCCCCAGTCACAGCAAACCCCACACAGACAGATCCCAAAACCTCTGCCTTTCCCAAACTGCAGGCGGAGGGTCAAGATTTCAGGTGTTTAAATAAAACGTTGTTACCCGGAGTGTGTCTGGCTTTTATTGGAACTTCTCCTGAAGTCTGTCACCGATACAGGTTATCCATATGATCACTTCTCTGTGTGTATCCGACTGTCTCTTTTCTTATTAACCCTGCGTATGTCTGTCACTTGTTATACTAGATCTGTTACTTTTCATATTCCTTTTGAGTGTATCTTGTGTGTTTGTTTTCATGTGACACTGTATCTCTGTGTCTGCTCCGTCTCTCACTGCTACAATCCTAAAAATGTAGGTGTGTATGTGTATATGTGTGTATGTCTGTGTATGTGTGTGTATATATATATATATTTCTGTACAGTATGTGTGTGTATGTGTATCTGTGTGCATGACTGTATGTCTGTGTGTGTGTCTGTGTGTATTTGATTGTGTGCGTATCTGTGCATCCGCGTGCTTCTGTATGTGTGTATATATATATATATATTTAAAATATATATATATATATATATACTTAGTTAAGTTATGGTGGGTAAAAAAAGTGACAAAAACCCTCCACAGCAAAGCATATAGCAAATGGAAATATAAATATATATATAAATATATAATATATATAATATGGGTAAGGAAAACAGAGAGCACTCCAACATTGTAATCCAAATAAGCCTGGTGCTAGTCCCATAAATAATGTAAAGAGTACGTTACCATCCAGCAGGACAGTGGAACAGCAGGGAGAGGCGCACCCCAGGAAGAAAATCCTCTCTGGGATCGAAACATTGGATTTTTGTGTCTGTTACAATACAATTCTTTGTACACTTACCTCTCTTTGCTGTTCCGCTGCCCTGCTGGATGGTTTTATATATATATATATATATATATATATATATAGAGGTATCAGTACCGTGTTAGCCAAGCTTCAATAATCAAAAAATAAATAGATGATACCGTTCTGTGGCTAACAAAATGCTTTTATTTGTGCGAGCTTTCGAGATACACTATCTCTTCTTCCAGCGATATTACAATGAATGAAGCAAGCAAATGGTATACAGTACTTAAAAACAGTGTCTCTTGGAATGTTATCTGTGCTTGTCCTTCCCCCGGTGTGGATGACATTTATGGCTAGAGGTGTTAAATGGTTCCTGAAAGTACTGCACCGACACACTTTATTCGAGCAAATACCCAGTATGTACCTGGCAGATACCTGGAATGCGCCGCTCCTCACCTCTGACAAGCCCCGTTGCGTTTGCCTTCCCAGCCTGGGTTCATGCCTGGCTGACGGGCGGCTGATCTGTTAAATGATAATGATTAGGATTTAATAGGCTGCAATGCTTCGCGTGTCTACCAGATGGCATAAATTCATGAATTGTAATGCAGTATATATATATATACTGTGCAGTATTGCAGCCAGCGGGAATAAAATGCTTCAATCCCTGCTTGGAAAATAACCCAATGCACTCGGGCAGAAAACAGTCACAAACCTCAATACACCCGGGTATACCCGAATTCGTGGGACTAGCCGAGCTCGAATAAAGTGTGTCGCCAGTGTAAGTGATGTAAGAGTGTGTGTGTGTGTGTGTGTATCTGTGTGAATATAAATGAATGGAGAGCCCACAGTGTATACAGTGCTTTACAAAAGGGGTGTGTGGAGTGGGAGTTAATATAAATGGTGTGGGTAGGTGTGGAAATGTGAGACATAGTAGCATAACTAAAAGTGTGTGTGGATACTATGTCGTCTCTATTGGTGTATAGGGATGGAAAAACAAGGAGTATTGGTTTATGTAAGAGACAGCTGTGTGTGCATGCATATAGCACAGTATGTACAGACATGGTCTTTAGCACTCATGGGAAGAGAGTTCACTTGTGTCAGTAATGACTCATAAAATTTTGATCTCTGTTTAGGCCATCGTTAAGTGTCCCGAACAGTTGCATAAATTTGTATTCATGCAACCGTCTCTCTTTCGGTGTTTTAAGATTACCTTTGAGTATGGCAACCCTCAGATCGTTCATCTTATGGCCAGAGTCAGAGAAATGTTCGCCGACAGGACTGTCTCTTGTTCCGCGTGTGATGCTGTGGCGATGCAGGTTCATTCTCTTGTTTAGCCCCTGCCCCGTCTCACCTATGTAGTAGCAGCTGTGGTATTTGTATTGTGTCTGCTGTGTAGAGCATTGCGCAGGTTTTGCATCTTAGGTCCTGGCATGGTTTCGTCCCGCATTCAGTTGTACTGCTGAATACTTTACTCCTCACCATAATATTCTTGAGATTATGAGGTTGTCTATATGATAATAAGGGTGCTTCAGGGAAGACCTGTTGCAGTCTTGTATCTTCCTGGAGGATGGGTTGTAGTTCCCTGGTGATCTTGCGTAGGGCTCCTAGGTGTGGGTTATATGTGACCACCAAAGGTACCCTGTCGGTTGTCTCCTTCTGTTTGTATTCAAGGAGATCACTTCTTGGTATTCTGGTGGCTTTGTGAATTTGCTGGTCTACAATTCTGTGGTTATATCCACGGTTTATAAAATCTGATCTCAAGTCTTTAATCCGCTGGTCTCTGTCTGCTGTGTCGGAGCATATCCGGTTGCAGCGTATGGCTTGACTGTAGATGGTTGCATGTTTGGTGTGTGTCGGGTGGAAGCTGTTGTCCCTCAAATAGCTGGCTCTGTCTGTAGATTTCCGGTATACAGAAGTCTGTAGTTGGTTGTTCTTTATCCCCGAAGAAGACTTGGCTAATTTCTGTTCCCTGACACCAATGTTCTTTATGGTGATTCAATTCAATTGGAGTTCATCCCCTGATGAAATCCGCTGAGACGGATGAAACGCGTAGGGTCACGTAGCATAGGAACTACGGTGGTCGAGCAGTCCAGACACCAGAGTGAGGACGTCAGTGAAGGATTTCCCTGGTCCCTGATTGGTGAGAGGTTAATGGCGGCTGTACTGACCAGAGGCGTTCCGGTTTGAAGGAAAAAGATATTTTCGGTGACTACAGCAGCAGCAACATCCATTTGCAGTGATTTCAACCGCATTCAAACGGAGGACGGCTGTGAAGTCTCACGTCCATCTGGTGCATGGGCTGGTCCCATAACATGGAAAGGGAATATGTATCTGATGGCGCCTATAAGAACAATGATATATAAAAAGGATATAAAAACCAAGCCTGTTGGGACAATCAGGAAATGGCTCCTCAGGGTGTGCTTAAAAAAGAGAAAGCACAACACATAGTATAATACTGTTGGGTGAGAAGACAAACAACACTTAAGACAACATAGATCAGCTGAGAGGACAGATAGGTGAAAAATTAGGATAAAAACATTTAATAACACAATTCATATAGCATATAGACATATAAAATAATATGGACAATAAAAGATTATTTTGACACACTGCAGCACCGGTGGATTCAGATGCAATGCCCACTCACCAGATGGAAGATGTAAGCAGGCAGTGGATATATTAGAGAGTATCCCCTCTCGGTGATGTTAGCTGCTCCCTGCTCCTGGGCGTCTCCGTGGATGTGTGCACGCCAGCCAGCGTGTGGGCAGATGATCTCACGCAGCACACTGGAGGGGACGTACAGCTAGTCCAGGTCAGCAGCAGCAGATTCGACACACTTTCACAAGCGACCAACTATCTGAATAGCAACAAACACTGATTCGTCTATGTCGTGGAGGGAAATCACCAAACACAGAGATGCAGAAGTGTTAAATCCGCCACCCTACGCGTTTCGAAAGCTATCCGCTTTCTTCCTCAGGGGTATATGATTATAAAAGTCCATGAAGGTCCCTTAAATAGAGCGTCCGTAATTAATTGAATTATTTTCACCTGCAGACTTGTGCACATGCGCATACGGGCAAATGAGGTAGTTCTTAGTCAATATTGTGTGCTCAGACACATGCGCAATGAGATAGTTCATGTCAATATTTAATTGTGCTGCTGCGGTCTGTGGACTCAGCTGAATCACAAACAAGACATACAAATAACTAATACATAACTAGCTAATACAAAACAACATAATAATAATGTGGATATGACATAAAGTGTGGTGACTTAAGTGTGTGGATTAATATGATGTGACCACTTAAAGTAATAAGCAAACTGCAAATATGTGTGTTAACTATAAATAAATAAATAAATAAACAGTGCATATAAACACTATATGTGTGAATAATATATGAACTAAGAAATAAAAACACTAAAAAACTGGATGTGAAAATAAAGTGACATTAGTGAGTTTTCTCTATAATGAAAGTGAGAGTACTTGGTGTTGTACATACAATAAATGGTTAAAAGAGAAAATACAGGAAATGCATACACTATAATAGGCTTGGTATTATGTATGTATAGAATATTGTCTGACAAATATTCAATAGCAATGGGTTCTTAAAAAATGTGGACAAATTGCAAAAAATGGATACCATGTAAGTGGGATGTATTGATGCAGTGCAGGACTATCCAACCAGGAAAGCCTTCAAATCGAAGTCCACGTTTAGGCCTAGTGGGGATAGGGTACGTAATTCGTAAATCCAAAAGGATTCTCTCCTCCCCAACAGGCTCACAGCATTTCCTCCTCTCCAATGTGGAGTAATACTTTCTATTGCGATACATTTTAAACCTTTAGGATCCTGACTGTGCACTTGAAGAAAATGATTCGACACACTGTGTGTAACTAAACCAGTTTTAATATTATATATATGTTCATACAGACGTCTTTTTATATATCATTGTTCTTACAGGCGCCTTCAGATACATATTCCCTTTCCATGTACTTGTTCTGACCAGGGGGTCAGTGTGTTGTATCACTAGGCAGCCCCTTACGTTTGAATATTGGTCCATACATAAGGTGTTATATATCAACATATTTTATTAATTACATATCGGTTAGCGCTACCTGTTTTGTTGTTTTTTCTATGTGTGGTCCCATAACATGCCTTTATTTTATTGACAAAGTGTGAGTGTGCATTTGTCTGTCCATGGAATATTAAACCTTTTATATCTGATTTTATACAAGGATTGGGCGCTTTTTCTTTATCTTTTATATTATATATATATTTACCAGATTGGGGTCCAGCAAAAAAAGAGACAGCACACTGAATGTAGCCTTCAGACAAAAAACTGTATTGAATCACAGGGCACTGCAACCAACGTTTCGGTCACCCAGAGGGACCTTCATCAGGGTTGTCCCTCTGGGTGACCGAAACGTTGGTTGCCGTGCCCTGTGATTCAATACAGTTTTTTGTCTGAAGACTAAATGCAGTGTGCTGTCTCTTTTTTTTCTGGACCCCAATCTAGTAAATATACTTTTTGTTCTATTCATATGGGATAAGCATCTGTTTTTGCCTGGTCAGTAGTGTGCCAACTGTCTTCTCTTTTCTATATATATATGCTCATTTGCATGTTATTTCCCAGAATCCCTTGCTGCGGTGGAAGCACTGTATGCTAGGTGATAATGGTTGAAAGGCAGGGGTTGCAGACCTGTCTAAGATATGTGAATGTGCTCACAAGTGAATTTGAAATACTGGGAAACCCCAACCCTCGCCCCCTGTCTGTTGCCGCGTCTCTCTCCCCCCTCACTTCACTCCTTACGCTCCCTCTTCCCCTCACACTCTCCCTCGTTACACTCCCTCTCCCTCACACACTCTCCCCCTTACGCTACTTCTCCCCCTTACTCTCCTTCTCCCCCTCATGCTCCTTCTCACACTCTCGCCCTCTCCCTCCTTATGCTCCCTTTCCCCCACACACTCTCCCCCTTACGTTCCTTATCCCTCTCACACTCTCCCCCTTACGCTCCTTCTCCCCCTTACGCTCCTTCTCCCCCTTGCACTCCTTCTCCCCCTCTCGCTCCTTCTCACGCACCTTCTCCCCCTCATACTCTCCCCCTCTTCCTCCTTAAGCTGCCTCTCCCCCATACACTCTCCCCCTTACACTCCTTATCCCCCTCACACTCTCTCCCTTACGCTCCTTCTCCCCCTTACGCTCCTTCTCCCCCTTACGCTCCTTTTCCCCTTAAGCTCCTTCTCCCCCTCACACTCTCCCCCTTATGCTCCTTCTCCCCCACACACTCTCCCCTTACACTCCTTATCCCGCTCACACTCTCCTCCTTGCGCGCGTGCACCCACACTCGCCCACATACACATACACACACGCACACACACACACACACACACACTCTCACACTTACACACAGACAGACCCCTGCGAGAGAGCACGCTCCCAATCCTCTCTCTCCCTCTATTCAGTGGCACCGACTGGAGCAGGCAGGAAGAGGAAGTATAGCAGTGACTGGGCGGCTGCTGCCCCTGAGCTCCTGGTCACTGCTATGTGGGGGTGTCGCTGGGTCTGGGACAGCATGGGAGAGTCCAAGCTCTCCCACCCTGGCGGCCGCAGAACCCCAGTTGAAAAGCATACACACACAGAGAGAATATATTGGCACAGCATGAGAGACAATATCAGCACTGAGTTTCGGTCCTGTATACATACACACGCACACGCACACGCACACGCACACGCACACACTCTCCCACTTACACACGCACACTCTCTCCCACTTACACACACACAGACAGAATTAACAGGTTCCTGCTCCAAAAATACAAACGCACAATCAGTTATATTCACACACAATCACACTAAAATGCCACAGATTGAAACTCTTGTAGAAGCACAAAGACACCACAAGAAATATATATAAACACACAATCACACTTCTCGTTATGCTTTACAAAAACAGTAACTATTAGACAGTAGCACACACTCCCTCAGATTCACACACTAAGGGTTATATAAAGACACATGCTCCCTCATTCTCACTACACACGTACCCCTTCTGTATAGCACATATAACGCTACAGTTTGTAGTGAGTATGTTTCCATCATAATGGTTTATCTGTGTAGGCCCACGGATTTTTAGATGAACACCCTCAAACCTAACATATATATACAAAAACAAACAGCCCTACCCTCTTGGCAAGTAACAAAGAATCTTAAAGAGGTGAATCGGTGCCCAGTGTACATGAGGAATCCCTAATTCCTTCAGCAATATATAGAATTAAACTAATTGTCCACAGCACTCAAACAGTAACAATCTCACTGGGGTAACTAAGACACCCAAAATAAAGAAATACTATTATTCTAAATGAAAAGAGTTTAATAAACAACACATCTAGAATAAAGCTGTACAATGATAACAGGTGCAAAGTACAGCACACCCAGTATACAATATGTACTAACAACCTTAATGCATCATCAAGTGCCCAAAATGCACACCGATAGCTATCAGTACACAATCTATAGTACACCACTCACAGCATAGTTATAAGTGTAAGTTATACACAGAAGAACAAGCTATAATGAGCCTAACTGCTGCAAGTGTGATTACCCAGAGCATACAGGAGCATACTGATGAGGCGGGGTAAAGGAACACTAAAATAAATTGCAGTATACTATAAGGAAGGGGTGTGAAAACTATTGTAGCTGCCCCCCCTGCTAGGTCCCCCTATCTCGTTTTCTAGTGTCAAATGACGCTGCCAGGTCATGTGACATCCCGTGAGACCCCGCAGCGGTATGTGACGCCGTGTTGCCGTGTTGCCATGGTGACGGGTCATGTGACGTGACGTTGCATTTGTCACACCATGCATCTGCATCCCGGTAAGTGAGTTACTTTGGCCTCACGCGATCCCCTGCATTTCATTTAAATGCCTTGGGGGAGAGCGTGAGGCCTCTGCAACCGCCCATCAGGAAAACCTAGCACCCCCCAGTTTGCACACCCCTGCTATAAGTTAGCTGAAAGCCATAAGATATACCAACAGAAATGTAGTGCACATCCACCACCTAAATGCCAGAACATGAAGAGAAAGATGCAAAGAAAAGATGTATTATACAGCAAATCACCAATAAATGGTACAGAAACATAATGAGGAGTGCAGGACTAACACAGGGAGAAAACACTATACAACTATGGAAACACAAACAGCAATCAGTGATTATAATAGGGGGGCAATGCTTCGGAGTAATAGACTCCTTCAGGGCCTGTTCTCATGTGACCTCCGGGAGGTGTGCTGCTACTGACTATAGGAGATTATGGGGCCTATGCTAGTAGCCTTCATAACTCACTTATCGAGGCTTTTTAGCTGTTATCGGCCAAAAATGCCTACAGCAATTCAGTAAGTGTTGATAAGTGGGTTGAATCGCCAATTTTTTCAGCCGTCAAAAACAAATCAACAAGTGAGCGGCGATAAGCCACTTATCGCCAGTTTTCAAACTGGTGCAATTCTAGTAGCCCGAGGCACATCGAGGCTCTAGAATGGCGATTTACTCCCAAAATCTTTTCGCCAAAAAAAGTTGTCGTGAAGCTGCCAAGAAGTTTCTGAGGCGGCGGTGAATTTTTCCTCATCGGATTGATGCCGGGGGTCTCGGGAGCTAATACACAGTAATATCAGCACCGTAGGAGGCCCCCGGCATGAATCAGATTAATGAAAAATGCATTTACTGTACAGGCAACTTCATTACCTTAGCGGCTAACCGCTAAGACAATGAAGGGGTTAACTACCAGTGCCAGGTTTATTGTGGGTAGCGGGGGTGGGTGAAGGTGGTGTTTGGCCCTTGGTGGGTGTTTAGGCCTTGCGGGAGGTTGTAGGTGGAGTCAGCCCCTTCATTACCTTAGAGGTTAATATCGCTAAAGTAATGAAGGGGTTAACCCCTCCTGATACCACCCGGTAGACCTAAACATCCATCCTTGGGGCTACTACCCCCTTCACCCAATCCCTCTACCCACAATTAAGAAAAATAAACACAACAACCCTGCTACCCACCTCCTCTACCCCCAACAACCCCCCCCCAACACATACAGACAGTAATGGGCAAAATAACTATTATCCAGATATGGATAATAGCCAGGGTTGCCATCTCTCCGGGTTTGACCCGGATACTCCGGGTTTTGGGCCCTTACCTCCGGGCTACGGGTTGTCAATCGCGGGTGGCGGTGTGGTGTGGTGGCGGCAACTCCGGCATTGTCCGTTATTCTTCTGCAATTCCCCCTCCAATTGCAGTGAACATGGCTGTGCGGCATCAGATGACACCGTGTTGCCATGGCAACCGGATGCTATGTGACGTCATGACGCTAATTTTTGGTTTTAGAATGGGCAAATGCACTATTATCCATATCTCGATAATAGTAATTTTGCCCATTACTGTGCTGTATGTGTTGGGGGCTGTGGGGGGGGGGTTGTTGGGGGTAGAGGAGGTGGGTAGTAGGGTTGTTGTGTGGTTTTGTTTATTGTGGATAGAGGGATTAGATGAAGGGGGTAGTTGCCCAAAGGATGGATGTTTATTCATAGCGGGTGCTAGCAGCCCTGGTTAACCCCTTCATTACCATAGCGGTTCCGCAGGTTAACTCCTCCCGCAACCTTCCAGGTAGGCCTATTTACTCTCCCTGGGTCTACTACCCCCTTCATCCACCCCCTCTGCCCCAAATAAACAGGCTATTGAGGTTGAATCCCTTCATTTCCTTTGCAACCAGCCACTAAGGAAATGAAGCTGTTTTAATAAAAAATTTAATACTAGTGTGCATGAGCAGGTCTCCGTAGCAGAACCGCGTTGACTTGAGGTCCGCGTTGACATGCTGCCTGAGATACAGGCCCCGTTATGTGACACGATCATGTAATCCGGTCATGTGACACGAGACATTTAAATGCATAGGAGATACTGCACCGACACACTTTATTCGAGTAAATACCCGGTATGTACCTGGCAGATACCTGGAATGCGCCACTCCTAACCTCTGACAAGCCCCGTTGCATTTGCCTTCCCAGCCTGGGTTCATGCCTGGCTGATGGGCGGCTGATCTGTTAAATGATAATGATTAGGATTTAATAGGCTGCAATGCTTCGCGTGTCTACCAGATGGCATAAATTCATGAATTGTAATGCAGTTTATATATATATACTGTGCAGTATTGCAGCCAGCGGGAATAAAATGCTTCAATCCCTGCTTGGAAAATAACTCAATGTACTCGGGCAGAAAACAGTCACAAACCTCAATACACCCGGGTATACCCGAATTCGTGGGACTAGCCAAGCTCGAATAAAGTGTGTCGCCAGTGTACATGCACCCTATAACGGGGCCTGTATCTCAGGAAGCAGGGGGTCCCGGACCTCAAATGAACGCGGTCCTGCCTAAGCGTAATAGAACCAGCAAGTTGCTTTATGAAGGCTACTAGCATAGGCCCCTATATGTGACTGCAAGGGAGAGTCAAATGGACCATTCAGGTTCCTTAGATAGGATTAATTAAAGGGAAGTACCACTGTCCATTAGTGTGACATGGAAACGGGCCTTGAAGGGGTCTATTACTCCGAAAAGTTGCTAACATTGCGAAGCAACTTTGCGTTGAAGATTGTTGCTGTTTGAGTGCTGTGGACAATTGGTTTAACTGTCAAACCTCCCATACAGTGCAAGGACATGCTTATGAGTGAGGAATACATGTGCTCACATTACTATCCTCTGTATCACAGGCATGGGCGGAGAATACCCCTCGACAGGAAGGTGGAAGTAGCACTTTACAGGTGAATGGGAATCACTGAGCTGTGAATCAGCTGCACATACAGTACTTTTAGCTGTTGTACAGGACACTATTTATGGAATAGTACGTTACGGTATAACGGGGTACTTGGCATGGGGAGGGGGTATAATGGAGTACTGGGCCTGGGGAGGGGGGTATAATGGGGTACTGGGTTTGGGGAAAGGAGTATAACTGGGTACTGTGCCTGGGGAGGGGGTATAACAGGGTACTGGTCCTGGGAGGGGGTATAAAGGTGTGCTGGGCCTGGGGAGGTGGGTTTAACGGGGTTCTGGGCCTGGGGAAGGGGGATATAACGGGGTACTGGGCCTCATTTATAACGGGGTACTGTGCCTGGGGAGGGTGGTAGCATGGGGTACTGGGCCTGGGGAAGGGGGGATAACGGGCTACTGGGTCTGGGTGGTATAATGGGGAACTTGGTCTGGGGGTATAACGGGGTATTGGGCCAGGGCTTGGGGGTATAACAGGTTTCTGGGCCTGGGGGTATAAAGGGGTACTGGGCCTGGGGAGGGGGGTATAATGGGTACTGGGCCTGAGGAGTGGGGAATAAATGGCAACGAGCTCTTGCGATACAGAGTATCACTGTCCTGGTTACACAGACGTTATGTCTCCTGCAGGTCGGGGAGCACACGGAGGTGGAGCCGTTTGGCCTGTCAGCGTGGTACCCTGAGAGCTCCAGTTCCAGCTCCTTAGGGCACTATATGCCATCAATAGTGTGGGAGGATAAAGAAGATGAGGAGGAGGCTGACAAAGAGGAGGTATAACTGGATACTGGGACTGAGTATAATGGGGTACTGAACAAGGAGAGGGGTGTATCACGGGGTACCGGGCCAGTGTATGGTGTAAAAAAGACAAAAAACAGCGCAAAACGCAAATAGTGAAGTATATCAAAACATTTTAGTGTAAAAAAAGAGGGTAAGTATTCTGCGTACATAAAAATTATAGATCAATCGCATTTACGTGTACAATACACGAAGTTACCACACAGCTGGCATCAGAATGGGTGATGGATGAGGGTCCCTCTGGTAAGTATTCCTCTACGATCTCCAGATAGCGTCTGGGCCTCTCAAGGTAATGGCAGCTTACACAGGACATCCAAATCGGTTGGGAGTCTCGTGGGGGAAGCACCTCCTTGTTGTCATCAGTATTCGGTCACCATATGTTGGGCTGATGTAAAAATCCTCGGCTGTGGCAGACACATTACTGTATGTGTGTGGTCAATGCGAATCAGTCTCTACAGCACATATATAACGTTGTGCTACTCCATTCGTGTAGAGAAAAATTGATTGCGATACACCAGGGAAAACACAATTACATCACATGGGGGGGCGTGACTAGCAGTACAGACACCCGAGCGGCATCTCGGAAAGGTGGCAGCAAATGCATGGATACATATACAAATATACAAATAAAATACCTTAAAAAGGCTACTAATACAGCATATGTTAATCCTACGCGTTTCGTAGCTAGAAAGTGCTACTTCTTCAGGGTAGGGATCTGGGGAGGTGGGTATAATTGGGTACTGGACCTGGGGGTAATACAGGGTACTGGGCCTGGGGAGGGGGTTATCACGGGTACTGGGGCAGAGGGTATAAGGGGGTACTGGGCCTGGGGATAGGGGTATAAAGGGGAAGCAGTCTCCGTTCGAGAGTTATCCCACTTAATTGAAAGGCTTTCTTGTGAGATACCAAGTTCACCTAGTTCTCACGTCAATTGACCGAATTCCCACGGCAATAGACTTTCCTCCTTTCATGTTATGTGAGCTAACAAGGTACGGATGCATTCTGTCGAAAAACCACTTCAAATCTAACCGCAAGCCACTTATTCAATTGAACTTGCGTGTTTGAAAAAGGATACCTATGCTTCAAACAGACCACCCGTATACAGCCACACTTCTTCAATCAGCGCCAGCTTCGGCGCTCACAACGCCATCTTGTGCCTGAAAACCTTATAGCACACTTTGTATGTAATTCTATTATGACAGGCAGGAAATAGGCTGCAAACTGGGGGTAAGAAGGCTGGGACAGGAGCAAATACATCAGGGCAATGCAGATACTTTTAACCCCGAGTTGGGGTTAATCAGCCGGGCATAATACCTTTATTAATGGCCTGATTAACCCCATTCTCGCCACAGGGGGTATAACGGGGAACTGGGCCTGGGGAGGGGGGGTATAACAGGGTACTGGGTCTGGGGAGGTGGGTATAATGGGGTATTGGTCTTGGGAGGATAATAGGGTTGTGGGCCTTGGGAGTGGGGTATAACAGGGTTCTGGGGAGGCGGAGGGGGTATTAGTGGCAGAGGAGCTCTTGTGATACAGAGCATCACTGTCCTGGTTACACACACGTTATGTCTCCTGCAGGTCGGGGATCACAAGGCTTTGGAGCCGTTCAGCCTATCAGCGTGGGACTGCGGCAGCTCCGGCTCCAGCTCCATAGTGCACTATACACCATCTATGGTGCGTGAGGATGAAGAGGAGTGCGAGAACGACAAAGTGGCAGTAGAGGAGGAAGAAGCGGAGGAAGAGGAGCAAGAAGCGGAGGAGGAGGAGGACGAGGAGGGGGAAGAGGAGAAGGAAGAGGAGGAGGAAGCTGAAGAGAAAGCCGAGGAGGAAGAGGCGGTGGAAGAGGAGCAAGAAGAGGAGGAGGAGGGAGCCGAGGAAGAGGAAGAAGCCGAGGAAGAGGAAGAAGCCGAGGAAGAGGAAGACGCAGAGGAAGGGACCGTGAGATCTGGACTCAAGTGCTGCTTCCCCAGGCTTTGCAGAAGAGCCCATGTGAATGCATCTGAGGGGCCAAGACAGAGAGGGAGGAACGTTCTTGGAGCCCTGTGGCGATGGATATGGCGCAGGAGAGGCCGATAGGAGAGGCCTCCACCAGGAGTTCCTTATAAACCGTTTATTTCAGATTCTCCTGTCTTATAATCAGGCACCTCTCAGCGGTGACGGTCCACTTGTGCCTTTTGTCTGCGAATCGCCTCTGCCAGTACCTTTTGGATCTTCCTGCAAGATTCCGGTAGGATTTTAATATGGTCGTTTGTTGCCGGGATCCCGGATGGGATTGAAGAAATCGGAAGTCATACTGGATGGAAGCCGTAATTTACAAAAAACAGAGATTCCTGTGTGGAAATGTTCTTTAAAGAGTTGTGTGCAAACTCTGCCCAAGGGAGGAGGTCCACTCAATTATCCTGACTATTGGAGACAAAGCAGCGCAGGTATTGCGTCAGTGTTTTGTTTGTTCTCTCAGTCTGCCCTTTTGTTTGAGTGTGGTTCCCTGAAGAAAAGTGAAGGGTGATGTCCATCCTATGGGCAAAGGTTCGCCAGAACTTAGAGATAAACTGTGAGCCGCGGTCAGAAACAATGTTCAGTGGGACCCCGTGGAGGCGAAAAATCTCTTTGACGAAGACGTCTGCCAAGGTGGCAGAATTGGGTAACCCTTTGAGGGAATAAAATGGGCCTGCTGGGAAAACCTATCCATGACCACCAGGATAGTGTTCATCCCTCTAGAAGTGGAAAGTTCTCCAATAAAATCCATTGACAGGTGGCTCCATGGGCGTTCCGGAATGGGTAATGGCTGTAAAAGACCTGTCGGTTTTCTGCGAGTCGTCTTGACCTGGGCACAAGTTGGGCAGGATTTGACAAACACTTCCGTATCTCTCAGCATCCTGGGCCATCAAAAGGTTCGCTTGATGAGGTCGGAAGTCTTCTTGATACCAAGATGACCGGCGGACTTGGATGAATGACCCCACTCTAGTATCTTCCTTTGGAAGCGTGGAGCAGCATACAAACGACCCTCCGACACCTTGAGATCTCTGGAAAGATTAGCCTGTGCTGCCAGAACCTTATTCAAGACATTGAAAGAGTTGGCCGAAATGACGTATTTGGAGGGTAGAATCGTCTCTGGAACCTCCTGGGATTTGTCTTCGACCATGAATTGCCGTGAGAGCGCATCCACTTTTTGATTCTTCGATCAGGGGATGAAAAAGATCAAATAATTGAACCTAGAAAAGAAAAGAGACCACCGGAGCCTAGACGGCGTGCGTTCTCTATATACAACAGGTTTTTATGGTCGGTAAGGATTGAAATGGGGTTTTCAGTACCTACCAAGAGATGTCTCCATTCCTGTAGGGTGAGTTTAAAGGCCAGTTCTCTATTGCCGACATCATAATTTTGTTGTGCTGGAGAATTTTTTTTGGAGAAAAACCCACAGGGATGGAGCTTATCCTGTGGGGATTGCCTTTGATAAAGGATGGCGCCAGCACCGATATCCGAAGCGTCAGCCTCTAGGGTAAAGGGAAGTCTGAGATCTGGGTGGCGTAGAATAGGGGCGGTGGAGAATGTCCTTTTAAGGGTTTCAAAGGCTAGAAGTGCTTTAGGTGGCAGACTGCCGTGTTCACTCCTTTCTTTGTCAGAAGTATGATAGGTAGCTTATTGACAGGTTTTCCAAGCAGGTCCATTTTATTCCCCTCAAGGGGTTACCATAATCTGCCACACTGGCTGATATTTTTTTGAAAGAGATTTTTTGTATCCATGGTATTCCACTTTCTATTGTTTCTGATCGTGGTACTCAATTTGTCTCGAAATGTTGGCACGCTTTTTCTCAGAGTCTAGGTATTTCCCTTCTTTTTTCATCTGGGTATCACCCTCAAACCAATGGCCAAACCAAGCGCATGAATCAATCCCTGGAACAATATTTACGATGTTTTTCTTCTGACTAAGGATAATTGGGCAGAATTAGTCCCATGGGCAGAATTCGCCATCAACTCCCTCAGGAATGAATCCACACAGGAGTCGCTGTTCTTTATAAATTATGGATATCATCCTAATCAGCTCCCTATTCCCACACCCACTTCAGGAGTTCCTGCTGCTGATTCTATGATTGCCACTCTTCAGGGATCATGGAAGAGGATTCAAGGGGTATTATGGGATTCGGCCTAGAGGCAGAAGAGACAGGTAGATCGTCTTCGTCAGGAGGCACATAAGTATAAACCTGGAGATAAGGTTTGGCTCTCTTCAAAAAATATCAGATTGAAGACGCCTACTCTGAAGTTATCTCCGGAGTTCGATCCTCGAGGGGGGGTGGGGTACTGTAAGGGTCCTCGGGCCACGGCGCTCCTTTACCTGCTGCCACAACAGGCACCGCGGCTGCCCTGGATCCCCGTCATTTCCCCACTGGCGTGGGCATCTTCCACACTGCCTCTCCTCTTCTTCCGGGTCGCGCGCGCCAGCCCATCTGCCTTACAGGGCGCGCGAGAACCCGTGCAGCTTGTGCACGGCACTCGGGGGATAGCTCTTGTTTTTTCAGCCCCTGAGTTCCTGACCTTGGATTGTCTGCAAACCTCCTCTGGATCTTGAACTTGGCAAATGGACATTCGACTACGCTGTCTTCTCTACCCCTCAGACTTGGCAATTGGACATTCGCCTACGCTGTCTTCTCTAATCCTCGGACCAGGCAAATGGACATTCGATTACGCAGCTGTCTCTACTCCCAGACTTTTGGCTTACGGACACAACCACTCTACCTTCTTCTACTCTGGATTCAGCAAGTACCTGACTAACCCTCTTCCTTGCCCCCGGTCCAGCTTCGCTCTATACCACACTCCGGGCACGCCACCGCTGCTGTGGGTGCGTGGTATCCTTCCGTTCCACCTCAGTACCGGGGTCCTGTCAGGTTTGGGGGCAGCACGAGTGTCACAGTACCTCTCCAACAACGACCTTGGCTAAGCACCCGCAGCGATCCGTAACTTCTCCAACCCCGACTCGGCTACCCTGACCAATCTGCAATCAAGAGGCGCCCTTGCGGCTTCGGGTTGGTGTTTTCTCAAATCCCCACCTCGGCCTCACGGTTCCGTCTAGTTTGTGGTGAGCACAGGTGGGGCGAGTCTTGAGCACGCACGCCAACATATTTTCCAAACTTGAACAATACCTCGAGCACAACGACCGGCGCATGCTCATGTTACAGGAGAGCCTTCGCCTTCTTACAGAACAAGCACCCGCTCCAACCACAGCGGTCCCTTTCCTGGTTCGTACCACGACTGGACTCATAGCAGACCCGCTGTCATTGCCGGCTGTACCTCGACTTCCTACGCCCCGCCGTTATGCAGGGGACCAGCACAGTTGCCGTGGGTTCCTCAACCAGTGTTTTATTCAGTTCGAGGTTACGCCTTCTCGTTTCCCATTTCCTAAATCCCAAGTGGCATATTTCACTCCGTTGCTCACCGACGACGCCCTGGCCTGGGCCTCCCCCATCGGGGAACATGTGAGACCGGACCTCACTCAAGACATCGGACACTTCACTCGGGAGTTCCGCAGAGTGTTCGACACGCCCGGACGCAAGGTGATGGAAGCATCTTCCCTTTTCCATATCGCCCAGGGAACCCGGTTGGTCGCCAAGTATGCCCTCGAGTTTCGGACCGTGGCTGCAGAGACAGGATAGAATGATGAGTCCCTGGTGGGCGCCTTCTGCCATGGCCTCTCTGAGTCATTGAAGGACAAACTCACCACGCAGGAGCGTCCGACTGATCTCGAGGAATTGATCGCGATCTGCATTCGCATCAACCAACGGCTGCAAGAGAGGGGGTCCGAGAGAGCCCAATGTCTACTGTTCGCCCCAGGAGTCTCGCCTCCGCAGGAGCATCCACCAGAACCTCTTCACCCCCAGAGCCACATACCCATGCACTTGGGAGGCTATAAGCTGTCGACTAACGAGACACTGGCCTGTGTCTGTACTGCGCCAGCCCGTGGCACCAGGCTCTTCCTTGCCCACAGAAGGAGGAGGGTTCTAAAACCCCAGGGCAGTCCAGGGGGGTCACGTTGGGGACGTTCTCCTTATCCCCTATCGCTATAAGGCCTCTCACAAGGATTCTGCTCCTGGTTACCCTCTCTGGGGAGGGTTTTCTCGTGTCCACAGTGGCCTCCATAGATTCCGGCTCTAGAGGTAATTTTGTCGACCAAAGCTTTGCCGAGAGAAACTAGATTTCGCTCGTTCACAAGAAGTTCCCGGTGGGACTAGAGGCCATTGATAGCACTCTCACCTGGCATCCTTAACATAGCCTATCACAGGCTCCGCACGAACACGACCCATTTCCGCCTCTTGCTCCTATTGGGCTGTCTCACCTATTTAGGCTCAGCCGTTCCACTGGCACATTGGCTGACCATAAGCTTCCTGCTCCTGTGCTTGTGCTTATCTCTCTTGTCTCTTAGATATCCTGCCTTGTCTTGTTTGATCTCCTGTGTACCGACCTTGGCTTGCCTTTGGACCACCGCTTCTCTGGAACCCCCGACCTTGGCTACCCTTGACCCTCCGTAACTCTCCAACCTGAACTCGGCTCTTGGACCTCGACTATTCTACCTTCTCCAGCACCGACCCCAGCGACTAGTACCTCCAACGTTCCGTACTTCTATTACTCTTAACTCGGCAAGTATTCACTACTCCTCTACCCTCCCTGCTCCTGACCCGGCGCAAGCAACTACGCACACTCCAGAGCAGATTCCTGTGCCTGTCGGGGGTGTTTACTCTTTTCCCACCTCAGTACCGAGGGTCTCGTCTAGTTTGGGGTGGGCACAGCGTGACAAATACCATACTAAGTCTCCTGGCCTGTCTACGTAAACTACCACACTCCGGACACGCTTCCTCTGCTGCGGGTGCGTGTTACTAACGTCCCACCGCTGTTCAGGGATGGGTCTGGTCTGCGGGCAGCACTACCGTGACAGCATGCAAAAATCTGGTCCAATGGAGCCCGTTCTGTCTCAGGAACTGTTCAGTCTCTTCCAACAGCATCTGTGGAGCCACTACTCCCAAGGAGGTAGGGACAAGTCTGCCGGAGATCTATGCTGAATTCTGTGATATTTTTTGACAAAGACAGGTCTGAGGTCTTGCCGCCACATCGTCCATTTGACTGTCCGATTGACTTATTGCCCGGCTCGGTACCCCCTAGGGTTGCGTCCTATCCTCTGTCACTTCCGGAGATGAAAGCCATGAGAGACTATATTCACGAAAATTTGCAAAAGGGCTTTATCCATAAATCCTCGTCGTGAGCCGGTGCAGGTTTCTTCTTCGTAAAGAAAAAAGGGCGGATCGCTAAGACCCTGTATTGACTATAGGGGTCTTAATAAAATTACCATTAAGAACCGTTATCCTCTGCCGCTGATTCCAGAACTCTTCGACCACCTACAGGGGGCCAATATCTTTACTAAATTGGATCTCCAGGGGGCCTACAACTTGGTAAGGATTTGCCAGGGCGATGAATGGAAGACGGCCTTCAATACTCATGATGGTCACTACAAGTATCTCGTCATGCCCTTTGAACTCTGTAATGCCCCGGCCGTCTTCCAGGACTTCGTGAACGAGGTATTCAGGGATCTTTTCAACCGGTTTGTGGTCGTGTATTTGGACGATATATTGATTTTTTCTAAGTCTGAACAGGAGCATGTTTCTCATGTCAGACAGGTACTTCTCCGACTTCGGAAGAATCATCTGTACGCGAAACTGGAGAAGTGCTTCTGCCATCAAGCGTCCACAACTTTTCTGGGGTATATTATCTCTAACAAGGGGCTCACCATGAACCCGGCGAAGGTAAAAGCAGAAAAGGAAAAACAGAGTCTGGGCGGTCACTGCTCTCCATAAACAATCCAAGCGCAATTAGTAAAAGAAAAAAGCTTTATTTAATCAAAAATAGACATCAGTAGAGGGTAGAAAACACCTCTTACACATTCCATCCTGACAAAAGGACTTTATCTACTTGCCCTCCTTTGGGCTTTTCTGGAAGACTGGGACTTTCCTCTTTCTATTACTAAGGTTAGTTTATCGTGCGGGTAGTGTAGGACCTGCTGATTAGGGTTTACCTTGACGTGGTAGCAGGCTTACAATACTTTGGCCAAAGCATTTAACTAAAGAACCCTTACTTTGAATTTAGTATTGCTTTTCTCTTCAGTTACTGGCACTATGCCTTTAAGGAGGCTGGACATCCTCCAGGAAGCAACCAACCATTGCAACCTTGTGCTCTTGACTCTGCTCTACCTTCTCTTTTTACCAGTGGCATCCCACACCCTGCGCTGGTGCCTGAGTGCGCGCGTCTCCGCTCTGCTAACAGAGCATGCTCGCACGTGCAGCTAGCTCAGCTGTGCCACGGAGCCTGGCTCCACTCTTCCGGATGCGCCCGTGCACAGCTCCCCAGCTGCATGACAACTTTCTCCTATCTCGTGTCTCCTGCGCTTCCCAACCTCGGTACTGGGACCCCTCCTTTTCTTGGCTTGTGCGTGGGAGCACCAGCGTTACATTATGCTCAGCCCAAACAAACGGACCCCCCGAGGTGGACTCTGCCGTCCCTGAACCCCTTTACCGTTGGGAGACTTGAGTCCCTTTCCTTTCAACAGTCCAGAAATGTTTTTCCTCCTACTCCAGGAGGGAGCCCTTGAGTTACAGACCATGGAATGCTGCTTCCGTAGTTTCCAGGTTTGGCAGTTTTTAAAGTCTTGTTATACTGTAGTTCCTGTTCATAGTTCCTGGCCATTGTCTTGTTCCTGTACTGTGGCCTGGACTCTCTGCGGGCCGCTCCTTGGAATCTGCAGAAACCCTACTTTGCTTGCCGCCTTGGTAAGAACTTTTTATGGACTGTTTCCCCCCAGTCTAGTATGGATCGCTCAGAGTTCGATCCAGAAGAGGGGGGGTACTGAAAGGTATCGGGAAACACGCTCCCTGGGCGTGTTCCCTCCTTACCTGCCACATCTCAGATTCCCGCTCTCCTTACAGAGCGCACACGCGGTTCTTCGTGTGCCACGGAGCTTGGCCCCGGCCCTGATCGCGTTGTGCGCCACTCTTCAGGTGCGAGTCAAGACTCTCTAATCCTTGTTCGTGTTCTGAACCCTTCCCTACTTCCGCAGAGGCCGCGCCTGCTCTCCGTCCCCTGCCTTATCTCACCAACAGGAAGTGACTTCAAGCATACTGAGGCAAGTGACGCCATCTTGCTTTCTGGCAAACCCTGCCCTCTTCCTCCTGGCAGGAAGTAAGCCTCACTCTGACTCTCATTGCCAACAGCTGCTGCTGCTGCTGCTGCTGCTGCTGCTGCTGCTGCTCCTTAAATAACAGTCAGTTGCTATCTGCCCTGGTAATGCACAGTACTACTCCAGTACTCGATGCCTCCTGTTCCTGTCATTGCATGCTGTTCCTGCTTGGATCTCCTCTGGACCTCTACTTGCCCTCCTTTGGGCTTTATGGAAGACTGGGACTTTTCTCTTTCTATTACTAAGTTAGTCTATCGTGCGGGTAGTGTAGGACCTGCTGATTAGGGTTTACCTTGACGTGGTAGCAGGCATACAATACTTTGGCCAAAGCATTTAACTAAAGAACCCTTACTTTGAATTTAGTATTGCTCTTCTCTTCAGTTACTAGCACTATGCCTTTAAGGAGGCTGGACATCCTCCAGGAAGCAACCAACCATTGTAACCTTGTGCTCTTGACTCTGCTCTACCTTCTCTTCTTACCAGTGGCATCCCACACCCCGCGCTGGTGCCTGAGTGTTCACGGCTCCGCTTTGCTAACAGAGCATGCGCGCACGTGCAGCTCGTTCAGCTGTGCCACAGAGCATGGCTCCAATCTTCCGGACGCGCCACGCTTCTCTCGCGCGCGGCATGCTCATGTGATGAAGTGCACCGCTACCCAGCTGCGTGACAACGTTCTCCTATCTTGTGTCTCATGCAACTTCCCAACCTCGCTACTGGGTCCCCCTCCTTGTCTTTGCTTGTGCGTGGGAGCACAAGCGTTACACTCCTGCCACGGACACGCTCTGCACACGCGCAGTCGCGTGCATTTCCCCACTCATGGGCGCACGCTCTCCTCCTCTAAAGCATAGGTGCCTCCTGCACCTGGTATCTTTCGCTGCAGTCTCCTCCTTCCTGCTTCCCATTGGTGAGTCCTCCTATTTATTCCCTGTTCTCCATTCCCTCAGCGGCTGAGCATTGTTCCAGTTAACTGTGTTCACCTCCCTCGTGCCTTGCCTTCTTGCAGTCTCTCGCTACCTTTCCCTGCTCTGCTTCAGTGACCTCCTGTGTACCGACCCAGCTTTTCTCTTGGACTCCGCACCTCTGGCTCCCCGACCTCGGCTTACCCGCAACGATCCGTACCTCTCCAACCCCGACCCGGCTACCCTGACCAATCTACAATCAAGATGCGCCCTCGTGGCTGTGGGTTGGTGTTTTCTCAAATCCCCACCTCAGCCTCGCGGTTCCGTCTAGTTTGTGGTGAGCACATCGTTACACCCCGCCGGAGCTGGCGTCTACTGTGCAGGCATGCCCATCCAGAGCCGACTGTGCTAGGGCTCCTGGCCCGAGCCAGCATCTACTGCGCAGGCTCGCCCAGCCGGATCCTACTGTGCCATCTCCCTCATTCAGAGTCGGCATCTACTGCGCAGGCGCACCTGGCCGGAGCCGGCGTCTGCTCGCATGCATGCCAAGTCGGAGTCTACTGCACAGGTATGCCCAGCTGGAGCCTACTGCACAGGTACGTCTACTGCGCAGGTGCTCCCAGATGGAGCTGGCATCTACTGTGCAGGTGCCCAAGCCAGAGCCGACTGCGCTGGCGCGCCCGGCCAGAGCCAGCGTCTTCTATGTAGGCACGCCCAGCTGGAGCTGGCATCTACTGCGCAGGCGCACCCAGCCGTTGCCGGCGCCTACTGCACAGGCGTGCCCACCCGGAGCCGGCATCTAATGCTCGGGCACACCAACTCTTCCACTCTGTCCCACATGCTACCAATGCTGGCGTGCACGCCAAGCCTTCCTCTGCTGCCTGAAGCTGGGCCAAGCTTACTTCCAGCGCGCTGACATCAGAGAAGCCCGTCGCGCACCAGCGTTGGAAGCTCAAAGTGAGACAGAGAAGGAAGAGGCCTATAGCTGAGGGAGAGCCAGGACCTAGCCATGAGAGGACCGGCCGCCGGGTCTGGCAAGAGGTTCAGGCTCAACTTGCAGCGCCGGCCGGCCTTGCCCTCCCCAGACCCGGGACAGTTGTCCTGGCTGTCCCCAACTGTCGGGGGCCCTGATTGTGATAGATATGCAGAAGGATGGGGGATCATGTCACAGGGGCACACGCGCCCCATCACCCTTTGATTATACACAGGGGCCCCATCGCCCCATCACCACTCTATATACTGAGTGTGCCCCTGTGTATAACAACGCTGATCTGTGCTGCTCCATCTGATCTCACTGCACAGTGATCCAGGGATGATCCGATCGCCATTTACTGGGGTCAGGAAGGAATTTGTTTCCCCCACAACACAGCAGGGGTTATGTTTCACCTTCCTCTGGATCACAGCGACAAACTGCCCTTTGTGCATTAATTAGAAGTGAGATCTACCTGCATTGATCTTAACCCCTTTGCTGCCGGAGGGGCCTGCAATGTATTGCTCAGTGTGTTACTATATCGCTCTGTAATGTGTTGCAGACCCCTACCAGCAAAGAGATAAATTATTTAAATTAAATAAAGCTATATTTAATCAAATCTATGTGTAGTGTCTTTTCTATCCGGTTTATCTATTGCTAACAGCACAAGTGCAACAGGAAGCCCCTCTGATCTGTAATATATTTCATTACACAAAAAGGTATCTAACAGGTAAAAAGAACATACATGGGATTCTGCTACAAATATATCTCTAATTACAAACCAATTAACAAATCATTGAGATTGGAGTTGAGCGAAAAGAAAGGGTTAAGTATATCATGTATATGAAGTGTAGGCTGTTCAGCAGCATTACATGGTCGGGACGACGTTTAGGAGATATAAGTAATGCTGATTACGGAGCTCACCGGCTGACCTGCTTCCTGCTTATTCCCTCCTCTGTACATCTCCAGCTCAGCGCGTTACACAACTCAAGCAAAAGCTTCTACTAAATGACTTGAATTGTGGCTCCTGTATCTCCCAGTTAAATGGTTTCATTGGCATATACTTGTTTAACATTGTGGAATTTGATAACATCTGTAATATGGGTGCTATGACCGGGGGGCCAGGCTCCCCTCTTACCTCATATTGGTTACCTGGCATCTCTCCCCTCCTGACTACGGGTGACACGGTCAGGGGGCGGTGGGGGAGGGTCAGCAGGGGTTATTTATTCTCCCATTCCCTCTCTCCCCCCATCCTCTCACTCTCCCCCATCCCTCCATTCTCTCTCTCCCCATCCCTCCATTCTCTCTCCCCACATCGCTCCATTCTCTCTCTCTCTCCATCTCTCCATTCTCTCTCGCTTCCCCATTCCCTCCATTCTCTCTCCCCCCATCCTCTCACTCTCCCCTATCCCTCCATTCTCTCTATCCCCATCCCTCCATTCTCTCTCTCCCCACATCCCTCCACTTTCTCTCTCCATCCCTCCATTCTCTCTCTCCCCCCATCCTCTTACTCTCCCCCATCCCTCAATTCTCTCTCTCTCTCCATCCCTCCATTCTCTCGCTTCCCCATTCCCTCCATTCCCTCTCCCCCATCCTCTCACCCTCCCCCATCCCTCAATTCTCTCTCCCCCATCCCTCCATTCTCTCTCCCCACATCGCTCCATTCTCTCTCCCCCATCCCTCCAACCTCTCTCAACCCCATCCCTCTATTCTACCCATCCTTCCAGCCACTCTTTCCCCACCATCCCTCTATTCTCTATCCCTCCATCCTCTCACTCCCAACCATCCCTCCATTCTCTCTCCCCCATCCCTCCATCCTCTCTCTTAACCCGATCACTCTATTCTCTCTCCCCCATCCCTCCATCCTCTCTCTAAACACGATTACTCTATTCTCTCTCCCCCATCCCTCCATCCTCTCTCTTAACCCCACCCCTCCATTCTCTCTCCCCCATCCCTCCATCCTCTCTCTTAACCCCATCCATCTATTCTCTCTCCCCCATCCCTCCATCCTCTCTCTTAACCCTATCCCTCCAGCCACTCTCCCTACCATCCCTCTTCTCTCTTTCTCTCTCCCCTCATCCCTCCAGCCTCTCTCAACCCCATCCCTCTATTCTCTCTCCCCAACCCTTCCATTCTCTCCCCCCATCCTTCTCACTCCCCAATCCCTCCATTCTCTCCCTCCCCATCCCTCCAGTACTCTTACAATTCTTCTCTCCATTCTGTCTGCTTCTCTCCAGTCTGTCTCTATCCCACCCATACTGTGCCTGCCTCTCCCCATGCTGTCTCTCGCTCTCCCCATGCTGTCTCTCGCTCTCTCCCCTTGCTGTCTCTCGCGCTCTCCCCATGCTGTCTCTCTCTTTCCGCATTCTGTCTCTCTCTCTCCCCATGCTCTGTCTGTCTCTCCCTCTCCCCATGCTCTGTCTGTCTCTCCCTCTCCATGCTGTCTGTCTCTCCTCCTAATGCTGTCTCTCCCCCATTCTATTTCTCGCTCTCTCTCATAGATAACCAAAAAGGGGGGAATCACCGCTCAAACCAAATATATTGTGCGCATAACTGCGCCAAACGGGTGCATATGGGAGGAACGATACTTAGATACAATGTCTAATCGAAGAAGATCATAATAGATCCCAGAAAATTGCACTCAACCTGATGAAATGTAATGTCAAAACCTATAATAGGTATGATATACACAATAGTTTGTAGACTACAGTTGGATGAATAGGAAGATTGGTGAGAATAACTACCTCTCAGGGAGACTATAACAAGACACAAAAATAATAAAATTGTATTTATCATATATCAAACTCTGGTGTGTTATTTATTTTCAAAGTGAATGTTAAAACCCCGGTAGTGATTGATCGGACATGTAAATACAGGGTTGTAAGAAAGTACTAGCTTATAGTACACTGCTATATCATATAATAATGATTGATATATATATATATATATATATATATATATATATATATATATATACATATATATTGTGATGTCCACACCACGTTGCAGTCTCTTTTATCCAGATCAAAGGCAGGGAAACGTAGTGTTGATGCCAGGTACAAAGCCGGTATACACATACACGCCCAGAGAGGTAATACCGGTATACACATACACGCCCAGAGAAGTAATACCGGTATACACGTACAGGCCCAGAGAGTTAATACCTGTATACACATACATGTCCAGAGAGGTAATACCGGTATGCACATACACGCCCAGAGAGTTAATACCTGTATACACGTACAGGCCCAGAGAGTTAATACCTGTATACACATACATGTCCAGAGAGGTAATACCGGAATACACATACACGCCCATAAAGGTAATACCGGTTATACACATACATGTTCAGAGAGGTATACCAGTATGCACATACACGCCCGGAGATGTAATACCGGTATACACATACACGTCCAGAGAGGTAATACCGATATACACTTACACGCTCAGAGAAGTATACCAGTATACACATACACGCCCAGAGATGTACTATCGGTATACACATACACGCCCAGAGAGGTAATACCGGTATACACATACACGCCCATAGAGGTAATACCGGTATACACATACACGCTCAGAGCGGTAATACCGGTATACACATACACATCCAGAGTGGTAATACCGGCATACACAGACACGCCAAGAGAAGTAATACCGGTATACACGTACACGCCCAGAGAGTTAATACCTGTATACACATACATGTCCAGAGAGGAAATACCGGTATACACATACACGCCCAGAGAGTTAATACCTGTATACACGTACAGGCCCAGAGAGTTAATACCTGTATACACATACATGTCCAGAGAGGTAATACCGGTATACACATACACGCCCAGAGAGGTAATACCGGTATACACATACACGCTCAGAGAGGTAATACCGGTATACACATACACACCCAGAGAGGTAATACCGCTATACACATACACGCCCAGAGAGGTTATTCCGGTATACACATAAACGCCCAGAGAGGTAATACCTGTATACACATACACGCCCAGAGAGGTAATACCGGTATACACATACAGTACACGCCCAGAGAGGTAGTACTGGTATACACGCCCAGAGAGGTAATACCGGTATACACGTACACGCCCAGAGAGTTAATACCTGTATACACATACATGTCCAGAGAGGAAATACCGGTATACACATACACGCCCAGAGAGTTAATACCTGTATACACGTACAGGCCCAGAGAGGTAATACCGGTATACACATACACGCCCAGAGAGGTAATACCGGCATACACAGACACGCAAAGAGAAGTAATACAGGTATAAACGTACACGCCCAGAGAGGTAATACCGGTATACACAAACACCCCCAGAGAGGTAATGCCGGTAAACACATCCACGCCCAGAGAGGTAATACCGGTATACACATACACGCCCAGAGAGGTAATACCGGTATACACATACACACTCAGAGAGGTAATACCGCTATACACATACACGCCCAGAGAGGTTATTCCGGTATACACATAAACGCCCAGAGAGGTAATACCTGTATACACATACACGCCTAGAGAGGTAATAACGGTATACACATACAGTACACGCCCAGAGAGGTAATACCGGTATACACATACACGCCCAGAGAGGTAATACCGGTATACACATACACGCCTAGAGAGGTAATACCAGTATACACATAAACGCCCAGAGAGGTAATACCGGTATACACATACACGCCCAGAGAGGTATTACCGGTATACACATACACATCCAGAGAGGTAATACCTTTATACACATACACCCCCAGAGAGGTAATACCGGCATACACATACACGTCCAGAGAGGTAATACCGGTATACACATACAAGCCCAGAGAGTTAATACCTGTATACACACACGCCCAGGGAGATAATACGATATACACATACACGCCCAGATAGGTAATACCGGAATACACATACACGCCCAGAAAGGTAATACCGGTTATACACATACATGTTCAGAGAGGTATACCAGTATGCACATACACGCCCAGAGATGTAATACCGGTATACACATACACGTCCAGAGATGTAATACCGGTATACACATACACACCCAGAGAGGTAATACCGATATACACATACACGCCCAGAGAAGTATACCAGTATACACATACACGCCCAGAGATGTAATACCGGTATACACATACACGCCCAGAGAGGTAATACCGGTATACACATACACGCCCAGAGAGGTAATACCGGTATTCACATACACGTCCAGAGTGGTAATACCGGCATACACAGACACGCCAAAAGAAGTAATACCGGTATACACATATACGCACATAGACGTAATACCGGTATACACATACACGCCCAGAGAGTTAATACCTGTATACACATACATGTCCCGAGAGGTAATACCGGTACATACATACACGCCCAGAGAGGTAATACCGGTATACACATACACGCCCAGAGAGGTAATACCGGTATACACATACACGTCCAGAGTGGTAATACCAGCATACACAGACACGCCAAGAGAAGTAATACTGGTATACAGTAGCGACATATCTTATTGCACTAAATACCGGCGGCATGCCGGGATCTGCCCCAGCTGCCGCCAGTAATGCACGCGCGCCGCCGCGTTCCCCCACTCACCCCCCCTCCTCCATCGCGCACAATTTATACACCCTTCCGGACCCCTGTACCCCTTCTGCTCTTCCACTCTGCTTCCCCGAACACCCGCTTACCTTAATTTCATCTCCAGGGGTGTCGGGGAAGCCTGGGGAAGCCGGGGAAGACGGGGAAGCCGGGCGCGCATGTGACTGTGACGTCACAGTGCGCCGCCACGCGCCGCGGCTACCCGCTTCCCAGCCACATACAGCCAGCGGCTTTTGCTCGAATAAGAGCTGCCGCTGCTGTACACATACACGCCCAGAGAGGTAATACCTGTATACACATACACGTCCAGAGAGGTAATACCGGTATGCACATACACGCCCAGAGAGTTAATACCTGTATACACGTACAGGCCCAGAGAGTTAATACCTGTATACACATACATGTCCAGAAAGGTAATACCGGAATACACATACACGCCCATAAAGGTAATACCGGTTAAACACATACATGTTCAGAGAGGTATACCAGTATGCACATACACGCCCGGAGATGTAATACCGGTATACACATACACGTCCAGAGAGGTAATACCGATATACACTTACACGCTCAGAGAAGTATACCAGTATACACATACACGCCCAGAGATGTAATACCGGTATACACATACACGCCCAGAGAGGTAATACCGGTATACACATACACGCCCATAGAGGTAATACCGGCATACACAGACACGCCAAGAGAAGTAATACCGGTATACACATAGACGCCCAGAGAGGTAGTACTGGTATACACGCCCAGAGAGGTAATACCGGTATACACATACACGCCCAGAGAGTTTATACCTGTATACACATACATGTCCAGAGAGGAAATACCGGTATACACATACACGCCCAGAGAGTTAATACCTGTATACACGTACAGGCCCAGAGAGTTAATACCTGTATACACATACATGTCCAGAGAGGTAATACCGGTATACACATACACGCCCAGAGAGGTAATACCGGCATACACAGACACGCCAAGAGAAGTAATACAGGTATAAACGTACACGCCCAGAGAGGTAATACCGGTATACACAAACACCCCCAGAGAGGTAATGCCGGTAAACACATCCACGCCCAGAGAGGTAATACCGGTATACAGTACACATACACGCCCAGAGAGGTAATACCGGTATACACATACACGCTCAGAGAGGTAATACCGGTATACACATACACACCCAGAGAGGTAATACCGCTATACACATACACGCCCAGAGAGGTTATTCCGGTATACACATAAACGCCCAGAGAGGTAATACCTGTATACACATACACGCCCAGAGAGGTAATACCGGTATACACATACAGTACACGCCCAGAGAGGTAATACCCGTATACACATACACGCCCAGAGAGGTAATACCGGTATACACATACACGCCAAGAAAGATAATACCGGTATACACATACACGCCCAGAGAGGTAATACCGGTATACACATACACGCCCAGAGAGGTATTACCGGTATACACATACACATCCAGAGAGGTAATACCGGTATGCACATACACGCCCAGAGAGTTAATACCTGTATACACGTACAGGCCCATGAGGTAATGCCGGTAAACACATCCACGCCCAGAGAGGTAATACCGGTATACACATACACGCCCAGAGAGGTAATACCGGTATACACATACACGCTCAGAGAGGTAATACCGGTATACACATACACACCCAGAGAGGTAATACCGCTATACACATACACGCCCAGAGAGGTTATTCCGGTATACACATAAACGCCCAGAGAGGTAATACCTGTATACACATACACGCCCAGAGAGGTAATACCGGTATACACATACAGTACACGCCCAGAGAGGTAATACCGGTATACACATACACGCCCAGAGAGGTAATACCGGTATACACATACACGCCAAGAAAGGTAATACCGGTATACACATACACGCCCAGAGAGGTAATACCGGTATACACATACACGCCTAGAGAGGTAATACCAGTATACACATAAACGCCCAGAGAGGTAATACCGGTATACACATACAAGCCCAGAGTTAATACCTGTATACACACACGCTCAGTGAGATAATACGATATACACATACACGCCCAGATAGGTAATACCGGAATACACATACACGCCCAGAAAGGTAATACCGGTTATACACATACATGTTCAGAGAGGTATACCAGTATGCACATACACGCCCAGAGATGTAATACCGGTATACACATACACGTCCAGAGATGTAATACCGGTATACACATACACATCCAGAGAGGTAATACCTTTATACACATACACCCCCAGAGAGGTAATACCGGCATACACATACACGTCCAGAGAGGTAATACCGGTATACACATACAAGCCCAGAGTTAATACCTGTATACACACACGCTCAGTGAGATAATACGATATACACATACACGCCCAGATAGGTAATACCGGAATACACATACACGCCCAGAAAGGTAATACCGGTTATACACATACATGTTCAGAGAGGTATACCAGTATGCACATACACGCCCAGAGATGTAATACCGGTATACACATACACGTCCAGAGATGTAATACCGGTATACACATACACACCCAGAGAGGTAATACCGATATACACATACACGCCCAGAGAAGTATACCAGTATACACATACACGCCCAGAGATGTAATACCGGTATACACATACACGCCCAGAGAGGTAATACCGGTATACACATACACGCCCAGAGAGGTAATACCGGTATTCACATACACGTCCAGAGTGGTAATACCGCCATACACAGACACGCCAAAAGAAGTAATACCGGTATACACATACACGCACATAGACGTAATACCGGTATACACATACACGCCCAGAGAGTTAATACCTGTATACACATACATGTCCCGAGAGGTAATACCGGTATATACATACACGCCCAGAGAGGTAATACCGGTATACACATACACGCCCAGAGAGGTAATACCGGTATACACATACACGTCCAGAGTGGTAATACCAGCATACACAGACACGCCAAGAGAAGTAATACTGGTATACACATACACGCCCAGAGAGGTAATACCTGTATACACATACACGCCCAGAGAGTTAATACCTGTATACACGTACAGGCCCAGAGAGTTAATACCTGTATACACATACATGTCCAGAAAGGTAATACCGGAATACACATACACGCCCATAAAGGTAATACCGGTTAAACACATACATGTTCAGAGAGGTATACCAGTATGCACATACACGCCCGGAGATGTAATACCGGTATACACATACACGTCCAGAGAGGTAATACCGATATACACTTACACGCTCAGAGAAGTATACCAGTATACACATACACGCCCAGAGATGTAATACCGGTATACACATACACGCCCAGAGAGGTAATACCGGTATACACATACACGCCCATAGAGGTAATACCGGCATACACAGACACGCCAAGAGAAGTAATACCGGTATACACATAGACGCCCAGAGAGGTAGTACTGGTATACACGCCCAGAGAGGTAATACCGGTATACACGTACACGCCCAGAGAGTTTATACCTGTATACACATACATGTCCAGAGAGGAAATACCGGTATACACATACACGCCCAGAGAGTTAATACCTGTATACACGTACAGGCCCAGAGAGTTAATACCTGTATACACATACATGTCCAGAGAGGTAATACCGGCATACACAGACACGCCAAGAGAAGTAATACAGGTATAAACGTACACGCCCAGAGAGGTAATACCGGTATACACAAACACCCCCAGAGAGGTAATGCCGGTAAACACATCCACGCCCAGAGAGGTAATACCGGTATACAGTACACATACACGCCCAGAGAGGTAATACCGGTATACACATACACGCTCAGAGAGGTAATACCGGTATACACATACACACCCAGAGAGGTAATACCGCTATACACATACACGCCCAGAGAGGTTATTCCGGTATACACATAAACGCCCAGAGAGGTAATACCTGTATACACATACACGCCCAGAGAGGTAATACCGGTATACACATACAGTACACGCCCAGAGAGGTAATACCCGTATACACATACACGCCCAGAGAGGTAATACCGGTATACACATACACGCCAAGAAAGATAATACCGGTATACACATACACGCCCAGAGAGGTAATACCGGTATACACATACACGCCCAGAGAGGTATTACCGGTATACACATACACATCCAGAGAGGTAATACCGGTATGCACATACACGCCCAGAGAGTTAATACCTGTATACACGTACAGGCCCATGAGGTAATGCCGGTAAACACATCCACGCCCAGAGAGGTAATACCGGTATACACATACACGCCCAGAGAGGTAATACCGGTATACACATACACGCTCAGAGAGGTAATACCGGTATACACATACACACCCAGAGAGGTAATACCGCTATACACATACACGCCCAGAGAGGTTATTCCGGTATACACATAAACGCCCAGAGAGGTAATACCTGTATACACATACACGCCCAGAGAGGTAATACCGGTATACACATACAGTACACGCCCAGAGAGGTAATACCGGTATACACATACACGCCCAGAGAGGTAATACCGGTATACACATACACGCCAAGAAAGGTAATACCGGTATACACATACACGCCCAGAGAGGTAATACCGGTATACACATACACGCCTAGAGAGGTAATACCAGTATACACATAAACGCCCAGAGAGGTAATACCGGTATACACATACAAGCCCAGAGTTAATACCTGTATACACACACGCTCAGTGAGATAATACGATATACACATACACGCCCAGATAGGTAATACCGGAATACACATACACGCCCAGAAAGGTAATACCGGTTATACACATACATGTTCAGAGAGGTATACCAGTATGCACATACACGCCCAGAGATGTAATACCGGTATACACATACACGTCCAGAGATGTAATACCGGTATACACATACACATCCAGAGAGGTAATACCTTTATACACATACACCCCCAGAGAGGTAATACCGGCATACACATACACGTCCAGAGAGGTAATACCGGTATACACATACAAGCCCAGAGTTAATACCTGTATACACACACGCTCAGTGAGATAATACGATATACACATACACGCCCAGATAGGTAATACCGGAATACACATACACGCCCAGAAAGGTAATACCGGTTATACACATACATGTTCAGAGAGGTATACCAGTATGCACATACACGCCCAGAGATGTAATACCGGTATACACATACACGTCCAGAGATGTAATACCGGTATACACATACACACCCAGAGAGGTAATACCGATATACACATACACGCCCAGAGAAGTATACCAGTATACACATACACGCCCAGAGATGTAATACCGGTATACACATACACGCCCAGAGAGGTAATACCGGTATACACATACACGCCCAGAGAGGTAATACCGGTATTCACATACACGTCCAGAGTGGTAATACCGCCATACACAGACACGCCAAAAGAAGTAATACCGGTATACACATACACGCACATAGACGTAATACCGGTATACACATACACGCCCAGAGAGTTAATACCTGTATACACATACATGTCCCGAGAGGTAATACCGGTATATACATACACGCCCAGAGAGGTAATACCGGTATACACATACACGCCCAGAGAGGTAATACCGGTATACACATACACGTCCAGAGTGGTAATACCAGCATACACAGACACGCCAAGAGAAGTAATACTGGTATACACATACACGCCCAGAGAGGTAATACCTGTATACACATACACGTCCAGAGAGGTAATACCGGTATGCACATACACGCCCAGAGAGTTAATACCTGTATACACGTACAGGCCCAGAGAGTTAATACCTGTATACACATACATGTCCAGAGAGGTAATACCCATACACGCCCATAAAGGTAATACCGGTTAAACACGTACACGCCCAGAGAGGTAATACCGGTATACACAAGCACCCCCAGAGAGGTAATGCCGGTAAACACATCCACGCCCAGAGAGGTAATACCGGTATACACATACACGCCCAGAGAGGTAATACCGGTATACACATACACGCTCAGAGAGGTAATACCGGTATACACATACACACCCAGAGAGGTAATACCGCTATACACATACACGCCCAGAGAGGTATTACCGGTATACACATAAACGCCCAGAGAGGTAATACCTGTATACACATACACCCCCAGAGTGGTATTACCGGTATACACATACACGCCCAGAGAGGTTATTCCGGTATACACATAAACGCCCAGAGAGGTAATACCTGTATACACATACACGCCCAGAGAGGTAATACCGGTATACACATACAGTACACGCCCAGAGAGGTAATACCCGTATACACATACACGCCCAGAGAGGTAATACCGGTATACACATACACGCAAAGAAAGATAATACCGGTATACACATACACGCCCAGAGAGGTAATACCGGTATACACATACACGCCCAGAGAGGTATTACCGGTATACACATACACATCCAGAGAGGTAATACCGGTATGCACATACACGCCCAGAGAGTTAATACCTGTATACACGTACAGGCCCATGAGGTAATGCCGGTAAACACATCCACGCCCAGAGAGGTAATACCGGTATACACATACACGCCCAGAGAGGTAATACCGGTATACACATACACGCTCAGAGAGGTAATACCGGTATACACATACACACCCAGAGAGGTAATACCGCTATACACATACACGCCCAGAGAGGTTATTCCGGTATACACATAAACGCCCAGAGAGGTAATACCTGTATACACATACACGCCCAGAGAGGTAATACCGGTATACACATACAGTACACGCCCAGAGAGGTAATACCGGTATACACATACACGCCCAGAGAGGTAATACCGGTATACACATACACGCCAAGAAAGGTAATACCGGTATACACATACACGCCCAGAGAGGTAATACCGGTATACACATACACGCCTAGAGAGGTAATACCAGTATACACATAAACGCCCAGAGAGGTAATACCGGTATACACATACAAGCCCAGAGTTAATACCTGTATACACACACGCTCAGTGAGATAATACGATATACACATACACGCCCAGATAGGTAATACCGGAATACACATACACGCCCAGAAAGGTAATACCGGTTATACACATACATGTTCAGAGAGGTATACCAGTATGCACATACACGCCCAGAGATGTAATACCGGTATACACATACACGTCCAGAGATGTAATACCGGTATACACATACACATCCAGAGAGGTAATACCTTTATACACATACACCCCCAGAGAGGTAATACCGGCATACACATACACGTCCAGAGAGGTAATACCGGTATACACATACAAGCCCAGAGTTAATACCTGTATACACACACGCTCAGTGAGATAATACGATATACACATACACGCCCAGATAGGTAATACCGGAATACACATACACGCCCAGAAAGGTAATACCGGTTATACACATACATGTTCAGAGAGGTATACCAGTATGCACATACACGCCCAGAGATGTAATACCGGTATACACATACACGTCCAGAGATGTAATACCGGTATACACATACACACCCAGAGAGGTAATACCGATATACACATACACGCCCAGAGAAGTATACCAGTATACACATACACGCCCAGAGATGTAATACCGGTATACACATACACGCCCAGAGAGGTAATACCGGTATACACATACACGCCCAGAGAGGTAATACCGGTATTCACATACACGTCCAGAGTGGTAATACCGCCATACACAGACACGCCAAAAGAAGTAATACCGGTATACACATACACGCACATAGACGTAATACCGGTATACACATACACGCCCAGAGAGTTAATACCTGTATACACATACATGTCCCGAGAGGTAATACCGGTATACACATACACGTCCAGAGTGGTAATACCAGCATACACAGACACGCCAAGAGAAGTAATACTGGTATACACATACACGCCCAGAGAGGTAATACCTGTATACACATACACGTCCAGAGAGGTAATACCGGTATGCACATACACGCCCAGAGAGTTAATACCTGTATACACGTACAGGCCCAGAGAGTTAATACCTGTATACACATACATGTCCAGAGAGGTAATACCCATACACGCCCATAAAGGTAATACCGGTTAAACACATACATGTTCAGAGAGGTATACCAGTATGCACATACACGCCCGGAGATGTAATACCGGTATACACATACACGTCCAGAGAGGTAATACCGATATACACTTACACGCTCAGAGAAGTATACCAGTATACACATACACGCCCAGAGATGTAATACCGGTATACACATACACGCCCAGAGAGGTAATACCGGTATACACATACACGCCCATAGAGGTAATACCGGTATACACATACACGCCCAGAGTGGTAATACCGGTATACACATACACATCCAGAGTGGTAATACCGGCATACACAGACACGCCAAGAGAAGTAATACCGGTATACACATAGACGCCCAGAGAGGTAGTACTGGTATACACGCCCAGAGAGGTAATACCGGTATACACGTACACGCCCAGAGAGTTAATACCTGTATACACATACATGTCCAGAGAGGAAATACCGGTATACACATACACGCCCAGAGAGTTAATACCTGTATACACGTACAGGCCCAGAGAGTTAATACCTGTATTCACATACATGTCCAGAGAGGTAATACCGGTATACACATACACCCCCAGAGAGGTAATACCGGCATACACAGACACGCCAAGAGAAGTAATACAGGTATAAACGTACACGCCCAGAGAGGTAATACCGGTATACACAAACACCCCCAGAGAGGTAATGCCGGTAAACACATCCACGCCCAGAGAGGTAATACCGGTATACACATACACGCCCAGAGAGGTAATACCGGTATACACATACACGCTCAGAGAGGTAATACCGGTATACACATACACACCCAGAGAGGTAATACCGCTATACACATACACGCCCAGAGAGGTATTACCGGTATACACATAAACGCCCAGAGAGGTAATACCTGTATACACATACACCCCCAGAGTGGTATTACCGGTATACACATACACGCCCAGAGAGGTAATACCGGTATACACATACACGCTCAGAGAGTTAATACCTGTATACACACACGCCCAGGGAGATAATACGATATACACATACACGCCCAGATAGGTAATACCGGAATACACATACACGCCCAGAAAGGTAATACCGGTTATACACATACATGTTCAGAGAGGTATAGCAGTATGCACATACACGCCCAGAGATGTAATACCGGTATACACATACACGTCCAGAGATGTAATACCGGTATACACATACACACCCAGAGAGGTAATACCGATATACACATACACGCCCAGAGAAGTATACCAGTATACACATACACGCCCAGAGATGTAATACCGGTATACACATACACGCCCAGAGAGGTAATACCGGTATACACATACACGCCCAGAGAGGTAATACCGGTATTCACATACACGTCCAGAGAGGTAATACCGGTATACACATACACGCCCAGAGAGGTAATACCGCTATACACATACACGCCAAAAGAAGTAATACCGGTATACACATATACGCACATAGACGTAATACCGGTATACACATACACGCCCAGAGAGTTAATACCTGTATACACATACATGTCCCGAGAGGTAATACCGGTATATACATACACGCCCAGAGAGGTAATACCGGTATACACATACACGCCCAGAGAGGTAATACCGTTATACACGTACACGCCTAGAGAGGTAACACCGGTATACACATACATGTCCAGAGAGATAATACCGGTATACACATACACACCCAGAGAGGTAATATGGTATACACTGACACACCGAGAGAGTTAATACCTGTATACACATACATGTCCAGAGAGGTAGTACCAGTATACACATACACGTCCAGAGAGGTAATACCGGTATACACATACACGCCCAGAGAGGTAATATAGTATACACATACAGGCCCAGAGAAGTTATACCGGTATACACAGAAACGCCCAGAGAGGTAATACCGGTATACACATATACGCCTAGAGAGGTAATACAGGCATACCCCGGTATAAGGACACTCACTTTAAGTACACTCACGAGTAAGGACATATCGCCCAATAGGCAAACGGCAGCTCGCGCATACACCTGTCAGCACGTCCTGAACAACGTTCTGAACAGCAATACCAGCTCCCTACCTGTACCGAAGCTGTGCGCAAATGGAGAGACTATAGAGCCTGTTACAAATGCGTTATTTACATCAGTTATGCACGTATATGATGATTGCCGTACAGTACATGCATCGATAAGTGGGGAAAAAGCAGTGCTTCACTTTAAGTACATTTTCGCTTTATATACGTGCTCCGCTCCCATTGCGTACGTTAATGCGGGGTATGCCTGTACCGTACACCTATACATGTCCAGAGAGGTAATACTGGTATACACATACACGCCCAGAGAGGTAATACCGGTATACACATAAACGCACAGAGAGGTAATACCGGTATACACATACATGTCCAGAGAGGTAAAACCGGTATACACATACACGCCCAGAGAGGTAATACCGGTATAAACATACACGTCCAGAGAGGTAATACCGGTGTACACATACACGTCCAGAGAGGTAATACCGGTATACACATACACGCCCAGAGAGGTAATACCGGTAAACACATACACCCCAAGAGAGGTAATACCGGTATACACATACACGCCCAGAGAGTTAATACCTGTATACACGTACACGCCCAGAGAGTAAATACCTGTATAGACATACATGTCCAGAGAGGTAATACTGGTATACACATACACGTCCAGAGAGGTAATACCGGTGTACACATACACGCCCACAGAGTTAATACCTGTAAACACGTACACGCCCAGAGAAGTATACCAGTATACACATACACGCCCAGAGATGTAATATCGGTATACAGATACACGTCCAGAGAGGTAATACCAGTATACACATACACACCCAGAGAGGTAATATCGGTATACAGATACACGCCCAGAGTGGTAATACGTGCATACACAGACACGCCAAGAGTAGTAATACCGGTATACACATAGACGCCCAGAGAGGTAATACCGGTATACACATAGACGCCCAGAGAGGTAATACCGGTATACACGTACACGCCTAGAGCAGTAACACCGCCGTACACATACATGTCCAGAGAGGTAATACTGGTATACACAAACATGCCCAGAGAGGTAATATGGTATACACAGACACGCCCAGAGAGGTAATACCGGTATTCACATACACGCCCAGAGAGGTAATACCGGTATACACGTACACGCTCAGAGAGTTAATACCGGTATACACAGAAACGCCCAGAGAGGTAATACCGGTATACACATGTAACGGGTATTCCACCCCACCCAATCGCATATACAGTGTGAGTGCGGGGAAACATACGGTGTTACCATAGGTGTGGTGCATTACCTGTTGGCTCACAGGAGGGCTGAGCTTCCGCCACGGGGAACCTGGGGTAATTATACTAGGGGTGATCACTTACAACATCTTCTCGGTACAGCGCCTCCACCTGCGATGGCTCCCACCAGAGGGGGAGTGGTTCCTCGCAGGACAATCACAATAATAATCACGTAGACAGCATGTATATTAACTATATGACTTTACTAACATGCATGGAGAATATCATCACATTTACATAACCTCATAACCAGTTAACCTTATCACCTCAGGCCCAATGTCTGGTGCTCCCACCGGCAGTGGATATTCACAGTTGAGTGCAAATAGCCGCACGGCTATTCGCACTCAGTAAACATCCCAGCCTGGAATCGAACCCTTGTCCCCTTACGGCTATTCGCACTCAGTAGAACTTAACTGAGTGCGAATAGCCGAGCTGTTATGAACAGGTTTCTATGCCTTTATTCACCAGGAAAAAATCAGAAAGTCTTATAGCTCAGTGGTTATGCTGCAGGCCATTCGCATAGTGGACCAGGGTTCCATTCCTGGCAGGGATGTTTATTTTTTCCATTTTATTTTCTACTGAGTGCGAATAGCCGTGCGGCTATTTGCACTCAGTAGAACTTAACTGAGTGTGACTAGCCGAGCTACTAGAACTTAACTGAGTGCGAATAGCCGAGCTGTTATGAACACGTTTCTATGGAACTTAACTGAGTGCGAATAGCCGAGCTACTGAGTGCGAATAGCCGAGCTAGTAGAACTTAACTGAGTGCGAATAGCCGAGCTGTTATATACAGGTTTCTATGCCTTTAATCACCAGGAAAAATCAGGAAGTCTTATAGCTCAGTAGTTATGCAGCAGTTATGCAGCAGGCTATTAGCATAGGGGACCAGGGTTCGATTCCTGGCAGGGATGTTTATTTTTTCCATTTTATTTTCTACTGAGTGCAAATAGCCGAACTCAAAAGAAAATAAAATGGAAAAAAATGAACATCCCAGCCAGGAATTGAACCCAGGTCTCCCGTACTAATGGCCTGGAGCATAACCACTGAGCTATAAGACTTTCTAATGCTTTTCAAGGGCACAGAGGCATAGAAACCTACTGACAGTACAGTGTTCCTAACAGCTCGGCTATTCGCACTCAGTTCAGTTGAGTGCAAATAGCCGCACGGCTATTCGCACTCAGTAGGAAATAAAATGGAAAAAAATTAACATCCCAGCCAGGAATCGAACCCAGGTCTCCTGTACTAATGGCCTGGAGCATAACCACTGAGCTATAAGACTTTCTAATGCTTTTCTAGGGCACAGAGGCATAGAAACCTACTGACAGTACAGTGTTCCTAACAGCTCGGCTATTCGCACTCAGTTCAGTTGAGTGCAAATAGCCGCACGGCTATTCGCACTCAGTAGGAAATAAAATGGAAAAAAATTAACATCCCAGCCAGGAATCGAACCCAGGTCTCCTGTACTAATGGCCTGGAGCATAACCACTGAGCTATAAGACTTTCTAATGCTTTTCTAGGGCACAGAGGCATAGAAACCTACTGACAGTACAGTGTTCCTAACAGCTCGGCTATTCGCACTCAGTTCAGTTGAGTGCAAATAGCCGCACGGCTATTCGCACTCAGTAGGAAATAAAATGGAAAAAAAATAACATCCCAGCCAGGAATCGAACCCAGGTCTCCTGTACTAATGGCCTGGAGCATAACCACTGAGCTATAAGACTTTCTAATGCTTTTCTAGGGCACAGAGGCATAGAAACCTACTGACAGTACAGTGTTCCTAACAGCTCGGCTATTCGCACTCAGTTCAGTTGAGTGCAAATAGCCGCACGGCTATTCGCACTCAGTAGGAAATAAAATGGAAAAAAAATAACATCCCAGCCAGGAATCGAACCCAGGTCTCCTGTCCTAATGGCCTGGAGCATAACCACTGAGCTATAAGACTTTCTAATGTTTTTCAAGGGCACAGAGGCATAGAAACCTACTGACAGTACAGTGTTCCTAACAGCTCGGCTATTCGCACTCAGTTCAGTTGAGTGCAAATAGCCGCACAACTATTCGCACTCAGTAGGAAATAAAATGGAAAAAAAATAACATCCCAGCCAGGAATCGAACCCAGGTCTCCTGTACTAATGGCCTGGAGCATAACCACTGAGCTATAAGACTTTCTAATGTTTTTCAAGGGCACAGAGGCATAGAAACCTACTGACAGTACAGTGTTCCTAACAGCTCGGCTATTCGCACTCAGTTCAGTTGAGTGCAAATAGCCGCACGGCTATTCGCACTCAGTAGGAAATAAAATGGAAAAAAAATAACATCCCAGCCAGGAATCGAACCCAGGTCTCTTGTCCTAATGGCCTGGAGCATAACCACTGAGCTATAAGACTTTCTAATGTTTTTCAAGGGCACAGAGGCATAGAAACCTACTGACAGTACAGTGTTCCTAACAGCTCGGCTATTCGCACTCAGTTCAGTTGAGTGCAAATAGCCGCACGGCTATTCGCACTCAGTAGGAAATAAAATGGAAAAAAAATAACATCCCAGCCAGGAATCGAACCCAGGTCTCCTGTCCTAATGGCCTGGAGCATAACCACTGAGCTATAAGACTTTCTAATGTTTTTCAAGGGCACAGAGCAGTTTCCCAGGGCTGGTGTGCTGTAGATAGTCCAAGACAAAAGTTCCGTATTGGTAGTGCCTGTAGCACTAGCGCTTGGATCAGTCCACTCCAGCGCTGGGTGTAGACTTCAATGTCGGTGCGTCTGACGTCATGACGCTCCCTGACGCGTTTCGTCAGTCTCGGCTAACTTTAGCGTCATGACGTCAGACGCTACCAATACGGAACTTTTGTCTTGGACTATCTACAGCACACCAGCCCTGGGAAACTGCTGGTACGCTGCTCTTTTGCCAACGGAGCCTGGGAATGCCCCAAAAGTCTGCACTTTGACCGGATGATTTACATCAGTCCTGGAAACCTGCTGAGACGCTGCTCCTTCACCAACGGAGCCTGGGACTGCCCCAAGAGCTTGCAGTTAGACCGGATGGTGGTGATTATTATCACATATGCTTGATTTTATTGTACTTCTTGTAAGTGTGTTTTTTACCCCCCCTTCCCATCATTAAATTTACTCCTTTACGCTATGGGCGTGCGCTCTCTCCTCTTTTTTCCTTTTTAGATATCTTGTGGACGTGGTGGTCCACACTGAGAGCTGCCGGAGACCCTGCACACCAGCACCCATATTAATCATCGGAACTATTTGAGGACTGGTTTATCCTTTCATTTGCTTTTTTCATGTGTTGTTGCTGTATGTTTGTTATGGGCCTATCTTATGTTTATAGGTCCGTATAACCTTTACATTATTGCTTAGACAATTTAGGTTTTACACTAGATAATTCCTACGTAGACATACATAGTGTATATGTTCCTTAGAGGCGCAGCTTTTTTCCCTTCTGTTTGATTGATATATATATATCAATCAGAGACCCGGCGTTGCCCGGGATGTAAATGCGTAATAGGTAGTATCTACTATATATTTCTGAAAGTGTTCTATGTGTCCGGGTCTGTATGTGTCTCCCTGTGTCCCTCCCCGTGTCCCTAGCGGCAATCTCATTGGACCTTGGGCCAGGCCAATGAGATTGCTCCCTTGGGCCGCCCGCCCCCGCACACCTCTCATTGGCCTGAGGCAGAGTGAAGGGCACACACACACACACATCACTATACACACACACACACACATCACTATACACACACACACACATATCACTATACACACACACACATCACTATACACACACACACACATATCACTATACACACACACACACATATCACTATACACACACACACACACACATCACTATACACACACACACACATCACTATACACACACAACCCCCCCCACACACACGGTGTTACATACATTAGCGGGGCTCACTGTGTTAGCAGCACATCTCCCGCTCTCTTCCCCACCGGTCCCGGAGGCTCCGCCTGTTTCCCGCGCTTTCACCCCTCCCCCCCCTCCACGTGGGAGCTGCCGGACGGGTGAGGGAGCGGCCTTCACCTCCCCTCACTCCACTTCCCCTCCCTCCACTTCACCTCCCCTCCACCCCCCCCTTAACCTCTCCACCCCCCCCCCTTCACCTCCCCTCCGCCCCCCTTTCACCTCCTCTCACCAACCATCCTCCTCACCTCCCCTCCACCCCCCTTCACCACCCCCCACCACCCCTCCGACCTCACCTCCCCTCCTTCAATGCCTTTCGTCCGCCCTCCTGCCTTTTGCCCACCCGCACTTCTGCCTTTCACCCGCCCACCGCTCACACCCCTGCGCCACACAGCCGCCGCACGCACTCAACAGACACCCGCCACTCGACACACACCCGCCGCCTCTCACCCACCCCACACACTCGACACTCACCTGCCGCATCCTGCCCCTACGCAACAATATCACTGACCAGCTGTCACCCACACTCGCCACACACCCGCCGCCTCACACCCTAGCAGGACCCCGACCAACAGCCAGCACTCACTATCCATGCGCCACCCGTACTGAACACCCACCTGCCGCCTCACACACGCTCACACCCTAGCAGGACACACGCCTCACATTTTCACATCACTTATGTCACCAAAATATACATTGTACTGTGGTGTGTTTACAATAAACCATTTTTATACAACATCGTATTAAATTTTCTTCCATCTTTCTTTTCAACATTATTATCCAACCTTTCCAACAAATAGTCACCTATTGTTCCACGATTTATAAATAATACTACCTATTACGCATTTACATCCCGGGCAACGCCGGGTCTCTCAGCTAGTTATTTATAAATCGTGGAACAATAGGTGAGTATTTGTTGTAAAGGTTGGATAATAATGTTGAAAAGAAAGATGGAATAAAATGTAATACGATGTTGTTTAAAAATGGTTTATTGTAAACACACCACAATGTATATTTTGGTGACATTACAGATGTAAAAATGTGAGGCGTGTGTCCTGCTAGGGTGTGAGGCGGCAGGTGGCGCGTGGGTTGTGAGTGCTGTCTGAGTGGGGGTCCTGCTAGGGTGTGAGGCGGCGGGTGGCACATGGGTTGTAAGTGCTGTCTGTGAGTGGGGTCCTGCTAGGGTGTTAGGCGGTGGGTCAGTGATGTCGGTGTGTAGGGGTGTGTGGCGGCAGGTATGTGTCGAGTGTGGTGGGAGTCTGTTGAGTGCATGCAGCGGCTGTGAGGCGGTGGGCGAAAGCAGAGGCAGGAAGGCGGGTAGGAAGGCAAAGATTGGTGGGAAGGGGGGGAAGGGTGTGGGAGGGGGGGAAGGGTGTGGGAGGGGGGGAAGGGGGTAGGGTGTGGGAGGGGGGGAAGGGGGTAGGGTGTGGGAGGGGGGAAGGTGTGGGAGAGGGGAAGGGGGTGGGAGGGGAGGAGGGAAAGGGGAGAAGGGAGGAGCGGGGAGGGGAGGAGCGGGGAGGGGGAGAAGGGAGGAGCGGGGAGGGGGAGAAAGGGGAGCGGGGGGGGGAGAAAGGGGAGCGGGGGGGGGGGGAGAAAGGGGAGCGGGGGGGGGAGAAAGGGGAGCAGGGGGGGAGAAAGGGGAGCGGGGGGGGGGAGAAAGGGGAGCGGGGGGGGGAGAAAGGGGAGCGGGGGGGGGGAGAAAGGGGAGGGGGGGTGGCAGTGGACAGGAGGGGGGGTGGCAGTGGACAGGAGGGGGGGGGGGGCAGTGGACAGGAGGGGGGGCAGTGGACAGGAGGGGGGGGGCAGTGGACAGGAGGGGGGTTGGTTTTCATTAAATTGACGGGTCCCTCCTCTCCACTCCCCCTGTATCTTTCTCCGCTCTTGACCCCCCCCCCCCCCATGTGTAGCTCCGGTCCCCACTCTACAGTGTCTGAGAAACAGTGTAACACAGACACACACACAGTGTCCCACACACACACTGTCACGCTGTGACACACACACACTCACCTCTCCTTCTGGCCGCCGCCTTAGTTAGTCCGCGAGGGAGGAATGGGTCTTTCCGTCCGCCGCCATCTTAGGTGCCGCGTGGCAGCGGTAGGCTGCCCTGGCCAATGCCTGTCCCCGCGCCAGGGAGGAGTGAGTGTGATGGGGGGGGAGAGGACAGAGAGAGAGGTGTGTGTGTGTCCCTGTGTGTCCTTTGGCCCGTCACTCCGCCTCAGGCCAATGAGAGGTGTGCGGGGGCGGGCGGGCCAAGGGACCAATGAGATTGCCGCTAGGGACGCAGACATACAGTGCTTTCAGAAATATATAGTAGATATATATATATATATTTATTTTTATATACATATACTAGCTGAGAGACCCGGCGCTGGCCGGGACCTAAACCTCCTCTCCATGCTCCAGTTTCCCTGACCGCCCCCCCCCCCCCACCCCCTGCACAGCACACAGTGAGACAGTCGCACAGCGAGACACGCACACACCCAGTGAGACACGTGCGCGCACACTGTGAGACGCGCACACACACACTGAGATAACGCTGGTCCGGAAGGCGCTTCTCTCCAATCCGGGCACTCAGCCTGGTCGGTCACTGGCGTGGGGGGCAGAGCATGCAGCGCAGTCCGCCGGGCGCATGGCACCCAGGAGCATGCGCGAGCCGGCATCGGGAGGACAGTGAGGCGCCCGATGAGCGGGAGCAGCCGCGCGTGTGCGTGCACGGCCAGGCTGCTGGGCGGCTCTGAGAACACGTGCAACACGCAGGGGGCATCGGGGAAAGGGAGGGGGGACCGACACAGGGGCCAGTGGGGGGGGGAGTGACACCCGGGTGAGTGGGGGGGGGAATTACACCTGGGGCAGGGGGGGACAATACCCGGTGGGGGTGATACCCGGGGGCAGTGGGACTCAGCGGGAGACAGAGAACAGGAGGGAGAGGGAGAAGAGTGGCTGGGCGGCGGTGTGTGTAGGAGGGCCGGTCAAGGCCACAGAAGCAAGTCAATGAGAGGATGGCAGACCACGGAGCAGTCTGATTGGCCAGAGCCTGAGCGACAGACCAATCATATTGCCCCTAGAGACGGACATACAACGGTTTTAAATATATATATAATCTATATATCTTCCCTATACCTACACCGAAATAAATAACCTATACTGCTTTATTCCAGATCTGACTCAATCTTCAGACGGGACACATTGGAACCCCCCCCTAACCCAGAACACAGGTACAGTAGCGACATATCTTATTGCACTAAATACCGGCGGCATGCCGGGATCTGCCCCAGCTGCCGCCAGTAATGCACGCGCGCCGCCGCGTTCCCCCACTCACCCCCCCTCCTCCATCGCGCGCAATTTACACACCCTTCCGGACCCCTGTACCCCATCTGCTCCGCCACTCTGCTTCCCCGAACCCCCGCTTACCTTAATTTCATCTCCAGGGGTGTCGGGGAAGCCTGGGGAAGACGGGGAAGACGGGGAAGCCGGGCGCGCCTGTGACTGTGACGTCACAGTGCGCCGCCACGCGCCGCGGCTACCCGCTTCCCAGCCACATACAGCCAGCGGCTTTTGCTCGAATAAGAGCTGCCGCTGCTGTAAGTAACGCCTCCCCTCCAATGTATAACATTGCGTGACTGAGGGTACTTGGACTTTGAGGTACTGTGGATCAGGTAAGATACCAATGGTGATTACTGCTTTAGACATTGGGAAGTGGGAGCATCCAGACACACATGTAACAAGGACTACTTGTTGTATAATGTAATACAATATTTTTTTTTTTTAAATGAATGTTCTTACTATGAATGTATTAAATTTGTTGTATGTTTACTTTTTTTTTAGGTCGGGTAAAGGTGGCGAGTAGATTTTTCGTTTATATGTCGACATTTCTGTCTCTATCTCACGTTGCCCGTGATTTAATTTTCCTGCTTTCCCTGTCTTTCTCTGCTCCTACCTGTTGCTCCGCTCCCCCTGTATTTTATTAGTGTGGATGTGTGTGCATGTATTGGTGTGGGATGTGTTTCTTCCTCCATCAGCTTGTCATATTCCACTCTCCAGCATTATTCCTTTACCCCTCCCTCCCCTATTCTAACCTTGCTGGACAGTGGAGGGGATATGCTAAGGGTGGTCTGACTGGGTGGGTTTTATGTGTGGGTGGGTGGAGGTTTATAAATACATGATTAGGAGGGGGAAGAGAGGGGACTCGTGAGGTAAAATGGGTGGGTGCTTGCAGACAATACCGCCGACATGGGGGGGGGGCGGGGGGGACCCTGCTTCAAATGGTTGTCCCGTCCGTAAGATTTCTGTTGGCGGCCCTGATCTTAATAGACACATGCATAATAGCATGTGGAGTGAACCAGCTAAGCATAGCTGTATGCATTAGGTTGCACTAGTAACATATCCATAACCATTGCAGCAAACAATCAGAGGCTTTATAGAACTGGATACGGTCAGAGCTGTCTTGAGGATTAAAATACTAATTTAGTGATCCTCTATTTGCAGCTCTGAATAGAAATATATAATAGCAGACTTGAAAAAATTGGACAATGGTACAATGTCATTAGTATACTATTATCTTTTTTTATTAGAACAATATTGCCTAATACGTTGTTGTGATCTCTTGTACAACCTCTGGGATCTAACTGTTACTACAATTCTACTCACTATCGACATGTGACATTCTGGCAACTTTTTTAGTGGCACCTCTGGGTAGATGTGGGCGAAATGTGAAACGGAAGTGACGTCATGTAATGGACGCCGCTCCGCTCACACGTCCCCTGTCACATGTGGCGGCGGCGATACCCGCCGGCGCCGCTCCTATTCGCCGCGCACCCCCCACACCCCTCCTCACACCTCTTTGCTGACATGCGGCGGCAATAGCTGCCGCTCCTAAGGACCGCTGTTCTGCCGCCCGCTGCCATGCCGCGCATGCGCAGTTGTGATGGCGCCGCTGACGGACGCCACACATGCTCAGAAGCGGCTGGCAGCGGCGTCGTTCCCCCCACACGCTCCTAACTGACGTGGGCGTTTGCGGGCCCCCTGCGCCTGCAGGAAGCTGTGGCACGCGGCGCAGGGCGGGCTGGGCAGCGGACGTGTAATCTCGCCCGCGGCCGGTCACTCATGCCCGTGCCTGGCGCATGTACCCCGCGGGGGGAGAGGGGTGCGCAGAATTTGCGTAAGGGGGGGTCGGGGGAGGGGGTTGCGCAGAATTTGCAGGAGGGGGGAATGGGGGAGAGAAGTGCTGCGCAATTTTACACCCCGCCCCTGGCTGCAGCAGGACACACACACACTGACTGACACACACACACACACTGACTGACTGACTGACTGACTGACTGACTGACTGACACACACACACACACACACACACACACACACACACACACTGACCCACACACACACTGACCCACACACACACACTGACTGACCCACACACACACACACACACACACACACTGACTGACCCACACACACACACACACACACACTGACTGACCCCCCCCCACACACACACACACACTGACTGACCCCCCCACACACACACACACACACTGACTGACCCCCCCACACACACACACACTGACTGACCCCCACACACACTGACTGAATGACTGACTTACACATACACTGACTGACAAACATACACACACAAACACACACACACATATTCACACTCAGTGCAAATAGCTAATAATACATGGGATGTGTGCCGAGCACGCGCATTATAAGTCAAATGTATTTGCGTTTTGTCAATGAAATTGTATTTTGATTTTTAATTAAAACATCACCAATACAAATACAATTTCTGTGACAAAAGTCAAAGAAGTTTCACTTACTATGCGCGTGCTCGGCACACACAGCTTTTTCTTTATACAGTATAGTGCTGTGACTGTGATATGTGCTTGTTGGATATATGTTTTTTGCATCCTGATGATATAACTGCCACTATATGCATAATTATGTATACCAATTCTATAACGTGTTAAGATATATGTGATGCACACCATTGATCATAATATCTACATGCATAATTTCAGGTGGATTGAACCAGCTAAGCATTGCTGTATGCCAGTGTGTCCCAATCATGTCTGTTTGGAGGAAAGCTTGAAGAATTGTGAAAAGTCTCGGGGAACCCCTATCTGGTTGACATATTAGGTTCATTTTACACCTCACAAGCACCTCTATTTCCCAACCTCTAACCATGTACTACGCTCCCCTCCATCTTACTCCCTCTGCCGCCTCACATGTATTTCTCCCCTGCGTCTCACTATTACTCCCTCCTCACTCACCCCCTACCTTCCCTAAATTACCCCACTGTCACTCTACATCCTGACAAAATACCAAAACAGCTATCCACCATAAATACATAAAACTACTCTGCCCCGCAAAACGTTTTAACAAAGACCACTGCCACATTTCATTTAAAAAAGGCCACCATAGATGAATACATTTTACAAAGACCAAATTCACCCACAATACAGATTTAACAAAAAAATTATGTTTCCACGATTAAAATCATCATGTCTATTAACATTTTATAAGATACTAGCTGAGAGCCCTGGAGTTGCCCGGGATGTTTGTGGTGTGGGGGTGGCATTTGGGTGTGGGTGTGGTCCACGCGGGCCATGGTGGTGTGCGCTGTTACTGCAATTCTCAGCCACCATCAGCACCCACATCAGCACCTTTGCACCTCCCCCATCGCCACACCCACATCAGCACCAAACCCTCCCAAATCACCACCCCGATACAATGACAATCAGTACAGCCACCGCAGCATTACCAACGCACACAGCCATGGCCCGCGTGGACCGCTCCCCACCCAAATGCCACACACACACCACAAACATCCATGGCAATGCTGGGGCTCTCAGCTAGTATGGTGTGTGTGTATAGAGATAGAGATGGGACAGATGGAGGGATCAGGCTGGAGATGAAGGAAAGTGTGTGTGTGGGGGGGGGGGGAGCTGCTTACCTTACAGCATACAGCAGCTCCCTCATGGAAGCCGGGAGCCTCGGACCGGAGCCGGACAGAGGACATGTGGAGGGGGGGGGGGTGAGCAGCACGGAACATGTGCAGGGGGGGGGAGTGAGAGGTGTGCAGGGGCGGGCGGTGAGTGTGTGAGGCCAATAAGAGGTGTGCGAGGGCGGGCGGGCCAAGGGACCAATGAGATATCCGCTAGGGACAGGGAACACAGTGAAACATACAATGGTTTCAGAAATATATAGTAGATGGGAGCCTTGGATACTCCTGACAAGATGAAGGAATCAATCCCACAAATATCAACTTTGAGATAAAGTATAGTTCCCAAGACTCTAGAGCTTTAGCTCAGACATTGACAGTTATAGGAATCAAACTCCCAGGGTGGATACACCCTTCACCCCTCTTCACCCCTCTCCCCTCCCTCTACACCCTCCATGTCTTCTCTCTTTGAGGACCTCAATTTTAACAGCCACGGTTGGCTTTCTTTTACCCCCAAAATTTTTTATTGTATTAGGCTGTGAAATTTGTTTGTCAAACATTTCCTGTATTACTGCCTAAAAAAACTTATTGGAAAAAAATCTGATCATGTCCCCCACAGCACCCCTTATCTTCATAACTCCCCCATCACCCATATAAATCCTCATACACCCACCCTCCCCCGGCATCTCAAATCACTCCCCCCTGTATCTGACTTCAATCTCCCCATCCCCATATGGCTACCTCAGGTGGCGACGAGCCGGCAGGAGGCAGACAGCAGAAGGCGGCTGCGTGAGGCAGAGAGAAAAGGCGGCTGCCTGAGGCTGAGAGACTGCGGAGGCAACCAGAAGGCGGCTGAGGCAGTGAGAAGAAGGCTGCGTGAGGCAGAGAGAAGGCGGCTGCTTGAGGCAGTGAGAAGGCGGCTGCTTGAGGCAGTGAGAAGAAGGCTGCGGAGGCAGAGAGAAGGCGGCTGCTTGAGGCAGAGAGAAGAAGGCTGCGGAGGCAGAGAGAAGGCGGCTGCTTGAGGCAGAGAGAAGGCGGCTGCTTGAGGCAGTGAGAAGGCTGCGGAGGCAGAGAGAAGGCGGCTGCTTGAGGCAGTGAGAAGAAGGCTGCGGAGGCGGCTAGAAGGCGGCTGCTTGAGGCAGTGAGAAGAAGGCTGCGGAGGCAGAGAGAAGGCGGCTGCTTGAGGCAGTGAGAAGGCTGCGGAGGCGGCTAGAAGAAGGCTGCGTGAGGCAGAGAGAAGGCGGCTGCTTGAGGCAGAGAGAAGGCGGCTGCGTGAGGCAGTGAGAAGAAGGCTGCGGAGGCAGTGAGAAGAAGGCTGCGGAGGCAGAGAGAAGGCGGCTGCTTGAGGCAGAGAGAAGGCGGCTGCTTGAGGCAGTGAGAAGGCTGCGGAGGCGGCTAGAAGGCGGCTGCTTGAGGCAGTGAGAAGAAGGCTGCGGAGGCGGCTAGAAGGCGGCTGCTTGAGGCAGTGAGAAGGCGGCTGCTTGAGGCAGTGAGAAGGCGGCTGCTTGAGGCAGTGAGAAGGCGGCTGCTTGAGGCAGAGAGAAGGCGGCTGCTTGAGGCAGAGAGAAGGCGGCTGCTTGAGGCAGAGAGAAGGCGGCTGCTTGAGGCAGAGAGAAGGCGGCTGCTTGAGGCAGAGAGAAGGCGGCTGCTTGAGGCAGAGAGAAGGCGGCTGCTTGAGGCAGTGAGAAGAAGGCTGCGGAGGCAGTGAGAAGAAGGCTGCGGAGGCAGAGAGAAGGCGGCTGCTTGAGGCAGTGAGAAGAAGGCTGCGGAGGCAGTGAGAAGAAGGCTGCGGAGGCAGAGAGAAGGCGGCTGCTTGAGGCAGTGAGAAGAAGGCTGCGGAGGCAGAGAGAAGGCGGCTGCTTGAGGCAGTGAGAAGAAGGCTGCGGAGGCGGCTAGAAGGCGGCTGCTTGAGGCAGTGAGAAGAAGGCTGCGGAGGCAGAGAGAAGGCGGCTGCTTGAGGCAGTGAGAAGGCTGTGGAGGCGGCTAGAAGAAGGCTGCGTGAGGCAGAGAGAAGGCGGCTGCTTGAGGCAGAGAGAAGGCAGCTGCTTGAGGCAGTGAGAAGAAGGCTGCGGAGGCGGCTAGAAGGTGGCTGCGTGAGGCAGTGAGAAGGCTGCGGAGGCAGTGAGAAGAAGGCTGCGGAGGCAGAGAGAAGGCGGCTGCTTGAGGCAGTGAGAAGGCGGCTGCTTGAGGCAGTGAGAAGGCTGCGGAGGCGGCTAGAAGAAGGCTGCGTGAGGCAGAGAGAAGGCGGCTGCTTGAGGCAGTGAGAAGAAGGCTGCGGAGGCAGAGAGAAGGCGGCTGCTTGAGGCAGTGAGAAGAAGGCTGCGGAGGCAGAGAGAAGGCGGCTGCTTGAGGCAGTGAGAAGAAGGCTGCGGAGGCAGTGAGAAGAAGGCTGCGGAGGCAGAGAGAAGGCGGCTGCTTGAGGCAGAGAGAAGGCGGCTGCTTGAGGCAGTGAGAAGAAGGCTGCGGAGGCAGAGAGAAGGCGGCTGCTTGAGGCAGTGAGAAGGCGGCTGCTTGAGGCAGAGAGAAGGCGGCTGCTTGAGGCAGTGAGAAGAAGGCTGCGGAGGCGGCTAGAAGGTGGCTGCGTGAGGCAGTGAGAAGGCTGCGGAGGCAGTGAGAAGAAGGCTGCGGAGGCAGTGAGAAGGCGGCTGCTTGAGGCAGTGAGAAGGCGGCTGCTTGAGGCAGTGAGAAGGCTGCGGAGGCGGCTAGAAGGCGGCTGCTTGAGGCAGTGAGAAGAAGGCTGCGGAGGCAGTGAGAAGGCGGCTGCTTGAGGCAGAGAGAAGGCGGCTGCGGAGGCAGAGAGAAGGCGGCTGCTTGAGGCAGAGAGAAGGCGGCTGCTTGAGGCAGTGAGAAGGCTGCGGAGGCGGCTAGAAGAAGGCTGCGTGAGGCAGAGAGAAGGCGGCTGCTTGAGGCAGTGAGAAGAAGGCTGCGGAGGCAGAGAGAAGGCGGCTGCTTGAGGCAGTGAGAAGAAGGCTGCGGAGGCAGAGAGAAGGCGGCTGCTTGAGGCAGTGAGAAGAAGGCTGCGGAGGCAGAGAGAAGGCGGCTGCTTGAGGCAGAGAGAAGGCGGCTGCTTGAGGCAGTGAGAAGAAGGCTGCGGAGGCAGAGAGAAGGCGGCTGCTTGAGGCAGTGAGAAGAAGGCTGCGGAGGCAGAGAGAAGGCGGCTGCTTGAGGCAGTGAGAAGAAGGCTGCGGAGGCAGAGAGAAGGCGGCTGCTTGAGGCAGAGAGAAGAAGGCTGCGGAGGCAGAGAGAAGGCGGCTGCTTGAGGCAGTGAGAAGGCGGCTGCTTGAGGCAGTGAGAAGGCGGCTGCTTGAGGCAGAGAGAAGGCGGCTGCTTGAGGCAGAGAGAAGGCGGCTGCGTGAGGCAGTGAGAAGGCTGCGGAGGCGGCTAGAAGAAGGTGCGTGAGGCAGCGAGAAGGCGGCTGCGGGAGGCAGAGCAGGAGGTGGCTGCATCACACAGTATCAAAGACTATAACTGGATACTGACTGTTTGTGAAACGTGTCTCGAAGATAAAAATACACATTTTTAGCGTTCTTCTATTTGCAGCACTGAATAAGGAAGGTCACGCGCTTTGCGTGTAAATTTTTTGCCATGTCAAATGTGAACTTGACAGAATCTTGCCTGGAGTTTTCTGTTGGCCGTTGTTTTGAATCTTACGATAGGCTCAAAGAGACTTTGGAATCATTGTGTCAGCGCACCCATCAGCTGTTTTCTATCCATTCAAGCTTGAAATTTCAAAGAAGTGACAATCGTCTTGTTTATACAAAAATTCATTACCGATGTAAAAATGGTATTAAATCACGACAGACGGGAAAAGGATTGCGACCCAACCAAAGTTATTTTGGCCTAGGATGTAAGAGTGAAATTGTGGTTGTATACAACAAGGTATTAGATAACCTGTCTATAAAAAAAGCTTGCTTTGAACACAATCATGAAGTTTCACAATCTGTGTTTTCGTTTTATCCGGAGCAAAGGCGGCTGACCGTCGAAGCTGAAAAATTCGTGTGTAATGCCTCTGCCTTGCGCGCTAATCAGAAGTTAGTCGCAGAACAGGTGCGTACTATATTTGGCAAACATGCAACATCGCGCGACATTTCAAATTGCATTGCCAAGAAACGCAAAGATGTTACACTGTCACAGGTAGAAAAAGTGGTAGATTTTCTTGACAACGCTCGTCTGAAGGATCCTGATGCTTATCTGCAAATCATAACCGATGATGCTACTAACTTGGTTGATGTGATTTTCTATCAATCTGGTGAAATGCGAAATTGGTATTGTCAGTTTCCTGAACTTGTGGAGCTTGATGGCACGTATAGGCTGAATGACTCTGGTTACGTTTTATACCTATTTACTGTGCTGGATGGTAATGGCATTAGTAGGGTTGTTGCGTGGTGTTTTCTAAGTATGGAAACACAAGAAAATGTCAGATTATGTTTTGAGGCATTTCTAAACTCTAATTCTTCAGTTGTTGGCAAAACTACCGTTGTTCTTCTAGATAAAGATTTTGAGTCGGTTGATTGTACACACAAAACATTTTCTAATGCTGAAGTCCTTTTGTGCCAAGTGCACGTTGAGCGAAACTTTAATTTGCTGCTTAAAGGATTGCATCTTAATCGTATGGAGTTGTCAGCGCTCGGCATGGCGGACGTTACCATTGAGTCTTTGAAAACACGCATTCTGAAATGCCTGAAAATTCTCTTGTTTACCCATGATTCCAGTTTGTTTGATAACGTTTGGTGCAACTTGTTGTCGGATGACTTGGTACCCGCAGACTTCAAAAGCCGTTTCACCAAAAATTGGTACAGTTGTCGGAAAATGTGGGCATACTGTTTTCGCAAAAATTTAAAAACTTTTAAGGTGAATGATACCAACCGAATTGAAGCGCAAAACAAGCACATAAAAGATGTGGTACGCAAATACTCGTGCATGTTCGAATGTGTGAAAGGCTTGTTTACTTTTTGTAGCTTGCATAAGTTCAATGTGGACCATCGTGAGTATTTAAGCAAGTGCAAAACGATTATTGTAGAAGAGGGTGCCGATGCGCTTGTTGACCTTGTAAAGAAAAATTTTTCAGAGTTTGCCTCTCGGCACATTTTGCAACAGTATCATGTTTTTCGAGAAAAACAGTCACTTTTTTCGGTGTGTGTGGATGGTAATGGTGCCAGGGTTACGTTTGGCTCTGTTGATCATTATGTAACAGGCGATTGTTTCTCTATTTGTTGCTGTGAATTTTTCAGTCAAATGAATCTTCCCTGCAAGCATATGTTTGCTGCCAGGGATTACCTTAAATTGACGCTTATTGATGTGGATGTTGTTTCAGATCGTTTCAAAAGGCAAAATGTTTCAACCACCATTTTTCCTAGTATTTTAAAACCTGCAAAGGAAAACATCATTGTGACTTCTGTTAAAAAGGTCAACACAAAACCCCCATTGACCGTTTCGGAAAAGTATTCCACAATGTATACTGTGTGCAAGCGTATTTGTGACTTGGCAAGCAAACTCGGCAACGAAGATTTTAATCTGAAGCTGGCTTTTATGCAGCAGATTTACTTGAGCTGGAATGAAGAAGGCTTTCCATCCAAAACACAGAAACCAAGTGAAGCTGTGGTTGTTAATGACGAATGTGGGATTCAAAATTTAATGGAAAGTGAGCAGACATCCAAAGAACATGCATTGTTTGAAAAAAAACAAGTTTCACCTTCTGCAGTGCAAACAAAACCTGATTTAAGCAACATTTTCTTTAGAAGGCAACGGAAAATTGTTGGAAACGTCAAAGGATTAACTGCTTCTCAACGATCATTCAGGCGAAAGAAGAATTTGTCCCATCTGAAGCTAACGGAAGTTGAAGAAAATTCATTGCGAGTGGGTTCATCTATTATTGAAACTGTAATTGTTAAAGCAGCACAATTGATTAAACTTGGGCACGGTCGCAGTCATCCGCAGGACCCTCGCATGGCTTTCAAACGTACGCTTTTTACAAGTAGCAGAGAACCAGTTGTGCAGATTATACCGTTTGAAAACACGTATGTTACTGTTAAGACCAGTGGAGCCAACACTATCAGTTTGTACTGTGGCAAAAAGCTAGATGTGGCTGATAGTGACAAACCTGGTAATCGGTTTATGAGTTTGTACTCCAGGGCTGCTTCCTTGTTAACCTTTCCTGAATCGCCTGCTTCGTGCATTGAATTTATTGCCTGGCCCACTACTGAATCTAACTGTCCTCGTGAACAGGCACTAATAGCTGTAGCATGTGCGGTTGATTTATGCAGAGGGGCTGATCCAAGTTCCAAAGTGTATAACCTAGGGCAAAAATTCTCAGAATATGCCATTCAATGCTTTAGGAACTTACATTTTATGATTTTTCCGTCCTCAAAATTTTTTGAAAGGATCTCACAACATAGTTCAGTTCGGGTTGCACTTTACTGCGTTTGCAAACAACCTGATACGGGTTTGTTAAAAATGATTAACTGTCATATGTGTGATGATTGGTACCACCCTGAATGCACGGATGTGCCTCCTACGTACGATCCTGTTTGGGTTGACTTGAACTACCCTTGGGTTTGCAAATTTTGCAGTGATGAGCCTGCCGCCCAAAAATTAAACAATCCTGTGCCCTGCTGCCCTACACTAGATTTGCAGCTATTTCCTCAAGGGGGGATATTTACAGCTGATGGCAACACTGTAGTGATGCAAAATACTTGCAGTATTGACGCTTGCATTACCCCATTTCATGTGCTTAATATTGACTCATCGATGGCCTTACAACGCTACTTTTTATCACATGCACATAAGTCTGTGGAAAAAATGGGAGAAGTTTTATCTCTGTCAATTTTTGGGAGATTCAGTGAGGCCAAAATGTGCTGATTGAATCACATAGGAAAAAAACCTGCAGGAAATGTGATTGACGTGTGGGGCGATTTGGACAACAATTTCACTTTGTTTTTCCAAGATTTAGTTCTGACTAAAGTTTGCAGCATTTGCACAAATTCTGAGTGCAAATTTTTTGAATCGGAAAACATTGAAAAGGGTATAGCATTCACTCGTCTGGTCACCAACTCATTCCAAGGCACTTTAGAAAACGCTGTGCAGCAGTGGGCAGAACCTTATTCATCAGATTGCCGCTATTTTTTTCCCGAATTAAGTACATGTGGTGACACTATCGTTGACTTAACTGGAAGCTGCCCAGGGATAAGGAGTTACTCCCACCGTGAAATCATTTCTGAAATTCCACCATTTTTAATTTTACAGACTGGAGATTTGTGCTCATTGGAAGACTTTTTGCCTGAACATTTGGAATTTTTTGGCACCAAGTTTGATTTTGTAGGAACTGTGCATCACAGAACAAATCATTTTCTCAGTTCTGTTGTTTTCAAAGGCTCACGGTTATATTACGATAACCAGTCTAAAACGCTGTTCAAAACTCCCTGGAAAGAGCGTGCCTCCATTGCATTTTATCTGAAGTCTGATATTTTGCATTGATTTTTGCGGTACAGAACTAGGCAGACGCATGTTGTGCGTACCCTTGTTTTTTTTTAAACATTTGGTTGTGAAGTTTCCTGTCAGCATGCAATAACTTCCCTAAACTTGAGATAGAGCATGTTGACTTGAGTTCTTTGTTTCGTCGTTTGAATTATGCATCAATGTTGATTAACATCCAAAAACTTGAGTAGGGCCTCATTGTTGCTGTAGTTTTTTTATGCGTGCTGTTGCTTTGCCGTTTGATAATTTTGTTGCATGAAGAGTATAATAGAAAATGTTGACAAAACACGTAAAAAAAAAAAAAATCAAGAACATGGCCAATAACCAGAGTTGTGCAGCCGCAGGTTATCTCAGCTCCAGCGGGTGATAAGAAGTGTGTGTGTGTACAAGTGTGTGTGTGTACAAGTGTGTGTGTGTACAAGTGTGTGTGTGTACAAGTGTGTGTGTGTGTGTGTACGTGTGTGTGTACGTGTGTGTGTACGTGTGTGTGTACGTGTGTGTGTGTGTGTGTGTGTACAAGTGTGTGTGTGTGTGTGTGTGTACAAGTGTATGTGTGTGTGTGTGTCTGTGTGTGTACAAGTGTGTGTGTGTGTGACATAAATTACTAAAGCAGAGTCAAAGGCAAGGTTTAATAACGTTCCCAAGGTAATGTTAGTTTTTCTATAATTGTGTACCCATCCCTAATGGAAGACATACAAACAAAAAGAAATTTTAATAGACATGGAGAAAAGGTAAGATATACTTTTTTAACCAAAGGTTCCTCCAGATGGAATTGTGGGTCTAAAAGATTCGAATTAGATAATCCTTATATATTTCCCATGTCTGTTTTATATTCGGCCTGTCTGGAGCTGGGCAAATACAACCTGCATGAACCTTCCTCCCAACTCACCCCACCCGTCAGTGGTTACACGTTCTACAATACTTGCAGGTAAGATGCAGTGCTTGAATCCATGCTAAACAATTAACTTACTAAAACTACAGTATGTACTGTTACCCATGTCACGCACGTTTCCACCAAAACCCTTTGACCCTCCAAACCTTGTGTACTGTAAAACATCTAGTCATACGACAGTGAGTCGCCAATTACACTACATGAGTGACTCTAGCCATTGAGTTGAGTACTTTTGATCATGCGTTGTGTAAACAGACGTGCGGGTTTTGCCGGGACTGTTGCTGGTCTGTGCCGAAAATGTCCCTGTTTTCGGGCATGGTCCCGGTTTTTAGGTGCAGAGCGGAGTTGAGGCGAGGAGGATGTGGTGGCGGTGAGGAAAATGCGCCACCAGCATGTGAGTATTTTATATTGAATAATTAATGAACCACATGGGATTGGATTGAGGATGTTCGCGGTGGGGCTTTGTGCAATGGCGTCTGCCTCCCCATACACACACGTCGCTGTGGTGTGTGTGTGTTTAAATTGGAATTAATTAAATTAATTTGTTTGTGTGGCTACGTTGAAATGCAATTTTTGAAGCATTACTTATTTAGTGACATGTACAAAATTCTAGATGGGACAAATCAGCAATGTAGAGACAAACTGAAACGAATGTGACGTCTCCGCTGGAAGGTAGGGTGACACAACTTGCCTGTTTCGCCATGATGGACTTTTTTTTGTAGTCCTGTCCCGGAAATGTGTCCGTTTTTCTCCCTTGTCCAGTTAGATGCGTAGCTGGCGTTTGAATGTCGCCGGTGCATGAGTCAGCGTTGGCGCAAAGACTGACTCGGGAGCTGGTGAGTATTTCAATGTTGTTTGAAAAAAATGGAAATGGGATGCATAGAATTGGCTGGAGTATGGCAGGGCCGGGGCTTTGCCAGAATGCCGGCTGTGCCGCAGTGCATTTGTTGAATATAAGGGTGGGGCATTGCATAGCACCCTTGACATCCTTCAACCAATCCCCTGCGGCCATGATTGAATTCTACCAAAGCACCGGCCCTGCCATACTCCTTCAACCAATCCCCCATTCAACCAATTATAGAATGCTGGGGAGGATGGGGGGACTAGGTGCTGGCGTTGGTTATGAGGTGATGGGTGAGGGCCAGGGGGAGCGCCGAGTGCATCGCACACCACCAGGCAATAAGGGTGCAGGTGATTGTCTCTTTTGAGGCATGAGCACAGGGGATAGGACGGATGCCGGGCAGAGTGGGTGCGTGCATTTTTCCATGGGATGGCAGTGATGGTACAGACCCGTGACATTGACTGCCACGAAGAGGACAGTGTGTCAGACTGTCTGTAGCTGCTCAGTCTGCTCTGTATGAGTCTTCTTCTCTCCCTCTCCTTGTACCGCTCCTTCTCCCACTTTTTCTCTCTCCCTTTCTCATTTTCGCCCTCTCCCTCTTTCATATCACTGTAATCCCAGGGGCAGAACTTTGATTTATTTTTGGTGCAAATATATCGCATTTAAAATTAAGTTTTGAACTTCATATTTGAGTTTGTGCACCCTTTTTCATGCAGTGTGTGCACTCACAATGGACACTGTGTTGTCTGCCACGAGGATGACTTTTGCCAGAATACCAGTTTACCAAAGGTTAGTACAGAGAATAATAAAAAATAAGTTTAAAAGCTATTTTCTCATCCTATTTTTTTGGTCAACTGTTTTAAAAAACACAATAACACATATATTGACATATGTTCGCTCAAACATATACGTGGTGTTTGCCACGAGGAAGACTTTTGCCAGACCACCTAAAAACATTCATCACGGTACCCTAAAACGTAAAAATAAAGATTCCGAAACGCAATTGTCGTTGACAATCCTTTCTCTCATCCCTATATTGTGGGTATGTTCTAACTATTTATTTTCTTATTTTTCATATGAGGAGGAAGTCCCTAACCTTCAGACACACACCAGGAGCGCTGTTTTACAGACGCTCACAGGCCGATAGTTGTGAATTGCAGGCACAGATTTATCTGGTAAGTACTGCAAACATTCTTTTTCGATGGCCTTCGACATTTTATTTGACGGTTTACATCAAAGTGCTCCATCTTTCTCTAGCGCCCCCCTGCAGCCCATCTGCCTCACCATGCTGCCCCCTGCACTCCATCAGCCTCACTAGGCTGCCTCCTGCACTCCCCATGGTTCCTGCAGTCCACCCTTACTCTCTGCCTCACCCACCCTCACTCTCTGCCTCACCCAACAAAACTCTCTGCCTCACCCACCCTCACTCTGGATATTTTAATGTACCCGGTATATATTAAGTGCCCTATAAATACACTGAACTAAATATACCTATACTGCTTTCTTCCAGATCTGACAATCTTCCCAAGGGAGACATAGGAATCCCAACTATCCCCAGAAGACAGGTAGGGAACACCTCCCCTACAACATATAACATTGCGGGAATGAGGTACACTACCTGTTTTTATTGTGTTTGTTTTTGTGGTTTTTTTTCCGCCCACATAAACTTGATGCCCCGGCTGTAATGTACAAGTTGATGGTCCCATGCAAAGGCCCCACCTCAATACACACAATCGCAAACTGCGGCACCCATCTCTATACACACACACACTGCAGGGGTATCACGTGATGCAACACTGTTTGCCGTACGTCTCGTTGGCATGGCAACGGCGGCGTCACGTGAGGTAATTTGTTTGAGAACAAATTTTTGACGGTGTCCTGGCTGTTTCAAATTAAAAATTTGGTCACCCTACTGGAAGGTGGAAGATAAGAGCTGGCAGTTGAAGGCACTCTTTGTCTCTGCCCACCCTTTCCCACCGCATAGCACCCGGTGATCTGTCGCCCCTCTCCCATCTTTCGACGTGTATTAGCTCAGGGGGAGTATTCAGGAGATGGGTGATCTCGAAGCGACACACAGTGACGCGCGCACACACGCATTGTAACGCACACGCAGTGTAACGCACCCACACAAATTTTTGTGGGGGTTATGCATGATTTCTGTTGGCGGCCCTGAGGGGGAAGAAAGTAGAGATTTAATGGGAAGAGGTAGAATGAATAATATAGCATCTAATAAAGCATCAATGGTGACTTTATTAGATAAAGATCATTATAATATTCCTTTTTTTGGTATGTCCATTATAATATTCATTTTTTAGTAATGTGATGTGTTGTATTAATATTTATTTTTGAAGTGTCCCATCTTTTAAGTGTCAAAATGTGGCCACCCTAATCATGCTGTAAACCAGGGTTTCCCAAACGTATTTTTTTCAATGACCCGGTTATTTTTGAACGTCTCCTTCGTGACCCACTAAAAATGTTATCGCCTATACTGGCCTTTAGGGCCTGCACAGACACAAACACACAGCCACTGATACACACGCAGCCACTGACAGACATATATAGAAGTTGCAAGCATATTTTATCCATTATGTAATGTCCTCCAACCCTACCAGTGCCTAATGCCCTCCCTTGACTAATTCAACACACAGTTACTGTACAGTATATACTGTAACGTTATAGTAGAATATAGTATATACTTTAGTGAGACACACTGAAGGCCTTCCATCATGTAATCCTGGTGAAATAATTTTGTCTTTCAGAGATTCATCAGAACGGTAAGGGGGGGGGGGGGGGGGGGTAGTGCAAACTTATTGAACTGCGTGCATAATGTAATAACAGTCAATAGTTTGTTATGCTCTCACCCTCTCTAAATGGCAAATTAAGTACAGTACAAAATCCAAGAGAATGAGAATGTGTATGGAAAGAAGTAAGTAATATTTAATGTCATAATTTATCAAATATTAATACCGAGTGTGACACGTAAACACTTGTACCCCCTCTCCCAATCGCAGATTGGTGTGGTGCATGTAGATACGTATGTTACCATGAGTGTGATGCGTGTACCTGTATGTTCACAGGGGGCCAGAGACGTCACAGTTGGAAACCTGGGGTGCACCTGGAACGTATTTGTTCAGCGCCAAGAGGGATCCTCACAGTGGTGGGAATAGGCCCAACTGGAAACATACCATTAGAAACACACACAATGATGTATGCTAACATATTTTCTAATAGCAACAATAATATAGAAAATATATTGGTAATCAAATCCACACATGCAGATTTTGAACATATGCAATGCACATATAATCCAGAATTAGATAACTCCCCTAAATATGGTAGTGGGGTATAATGAACACAGTTCAATAATAGTGCTCTAATGTCCATAGATATTTCAAAATGTAGATGTAAAAATAATTCTTGATTGAAGATGGATAATTGGCTGGATATTAGTGACGTGAGTAGGTAGGTATATTGGTGGGTGTATGAGCAAAACCTATAATTAATGTCCTGGGATGTATAGTGGATGGAGATATATACCAACCCCTCCATCTGCACTCCCTATTTGGACTAGGTATGCAATCACCTAAGTGCACCAAACATATACCTCCATGTACAGCATAAAGTACATAAACTCACGTGAACCATGCCTGTAGTATCTTCCAAATGGCGTGCTTCTGGAAAGTTAGATTAAACCTCAGGTAGCCACAGATGTAGAGATGCAGAGCACCGCAGAGAAGCAGAATTCCATAAGGCAGCAGCGGTATAATAAAAGATTCCTTTATTAACATATCATGTTGCAAACAGGGATGGGTGCAAAAAACCTCCTATTACGTGTTTCACGCCTGTGTGGCGCTTCGTCCCAACTCCCCTAAATCCCCCAAAGTCCAAGGGCTGCAGGTACTCCCTCCCCAAGGGTCAAATGCAGCGCTGCCCCATTATAATGTTGGTGCACTTTAGTAAAGATACTTTACGGTGTTCCAGGACCCCAGGATGATGAAAAACTAATGATTTGATAGTTTAGCTGCTCCAGTGATGCACTGCAGCACTGGTGGTGTTGACTCCTGCAGATGTCCCACCTCAAAGCCCAGTCTCGCACTGGATAGAGGTGGCATGCTCTCAGATCACAAAATGTGGATGGTACACTGCAATGCAGTCCTATGTCCCTGTCTTGCACCACTAACTAGAGGACAGCATCCATATCTAAACAACACAATTACAAAATTAACTATTACTAATTTCTAATTTACTAATGTTGAATTTACTAACTTATTAACTTCTAAGTAACTACTGTCACTCACTTATCTTTAACTGCTAACTGTTCCTTTCTTGAACTGCATCACAGGCTTAGGGCTGGGACCTGCTGGGCACAGGCGGCTGCACGGGAGTTAACCACCAGCAGGGGAATCCCTACATTGCCGGTCCCGCTCCACACTGGCTGCACAGCTGACTACAGGCTGTGGCGCGTCAGCCGCTATGGGAAACCAGAGAATGGTGTTCCCTAGCGTTGACGCGTCACGTGGTGTGGCTGTGAGCCAATGGGGAGGGGGGCTTCGGGGAGCGGGGAGGAGTGTGGAGTGACAGCAGCGTGAGTGCCTGTGTGTGTGTGTGTGTGTACCTGCGTGTGCCTGTGTCTGCGTGCGTGTGTGTGAGTTGCTTACCTTTGGCAGCTCCAGCACAGGTCCGTGGAGGGAGGGAGGGGAGGGGGGGGGGAAGAGAGAGTAGCGGATCCGTCCGCTCAGGCCACACCCCCTCCCGCTCATGCCGTCCCCCTCCCGCCCACATCCTGCTCTGGCTCCCGCTCCCTACAGACCGCATATCGCGGTCTGTGTCTGTCAGCGCCCCGCCTGTCTGCAGCACGGGAGCACTGACGGAGGGAGCGTGGCCTTAGCCTAACTCACTCATCTTGGAAGAAATCTCTCCCATTGGTTGCCTTGCAACACATGCTGCAGCTTTCGAGGCAGCTGACACTTGTAGTTCCCTTAATGTGATATACTCCTATGGAAAGGTAAGGGGTACCAGCGGAACACAGGTTATACATGCAGCACATCATTTATTTTTTATTTTTAATCACTAATGTTCCCTTGTCGATCAACTAAATAAGTATGGGTTATTTCACAGTTAATACTTTAAATTAATATTTGCACAAATCCACCCAAAACTAATCCCACATAATGGTTACCTGTAGCAAAAACCAATTTCATTAGAGCTTTTTTTAAAAAGAGTATATAGAGTCATATTTTTCACAATAGAATGCAACACTGCTGAGGCAATGTAGAACTACCGTAGGTTGTAATTCTGGCAAAAACTGTAGTGTACTGAACAGCAGCAGCAATGATACACACTTGATTTGTCCTGTATGAGTAGCCAATTACTATAAATTTGTGACTCTTGGTGTACAGTAGATCATGGCCTAATATTGGTAGACGATGCAGGCATACAATTATAACAATATTCAGTGCGATAATTAATATGGTAAATTATCTTTATTTCCAGACGCTGATGTCAAACAAGCCATTACGAAGAAGAAACAGACAAGATTGAAAATTGTGAAGATGAGGCAAAGCTGTTTTTTAAAAAAAATAAAAAATTTCATTATTCACATCCAAATGAAACTATTTATTCTTTAAATATACTCTTTTGGTTGTTCACGTTTGCCATTTTGAAAACACTTACTGTACGATAGTAATATACCGTAAAGATGTTTGGCAATGTAAATATATGTTAAATATATAGAAAGTAGCTGATATACCTGGCGTTGCACGGGCGTGGAAGGGCAGGGGGCATGGCGTGGAGGGGAGGGGCGGAGGGGCAAAGGACGATGGGGGGGGAAAGGGCAGGGAGGGGCACGGGGGCATCACGGGCACCCACTGACACGGGTGCATCACAGGCACCCACTGACACGGGGGCATCACAACCACAGGCTGCACCTTGTCCCACAGACAGAGCTGCACCCAGTACCAGGCTAAGGACAGACCCACTCACGTACTGTACAAAGGCAGTGGCATTGACATACCCCCTGCACACAGGGCACGGGTGGCACTGACCTGCCGGTAGCCGCTGTCCGTGGGGTTGAAGTCGCCCCCGAGCCACATGGAGAGCTGCAGTTGTGGGAACCCGTGCAGCCAGTCGAGTCCCCTGCTGTGTCCCGTGCGCTCGCTCCGCTGACTAGTGGCGCATGGGGGGTGGGGGAAGGAAAAACCGCGGGAGACCCGGTGAGAGGAGGTGCGCGCGGCTCCCGCTGAGCGCCGCGCACTGCGGCTGTGATGAGTTGGATTTCCGGGACCGGTGGTAAGAGAGGTGTGTGTGTGACCGTCACTCTGCCTCAGGCCAATGAGAGGTGTGCGGGGATGGTCGGCACAAGGGACCAATGAGATTTCCCCTAGGGACACAGGAGATGCATACAGTGCTTTCACAAATATAGTATAAGATGTATAATTTTTAAACTACTGAAAACATTAATTGTTAAAATAGTATAAAATTGGCTTTATTTGCATTCTATTTTTTCTTTTTTTAATTTTGCACATTTTCAATTTTATGTAAATCTACATCAATGTGTGGAAATATCCATAACTTGATTAGGGGGCTCATTGGTGTTAAAAATGCACCCTGCACTTCCTTTAATCACTAATTATTATATTTTGGTTAGCTTCTTTTATGAAGTATGCGCGTACAGTATTTCTGTGCGTTCATAAGTTGCTAATGCTTCTACAGTATCTTTTTTTTTTTTTTTTAATTGTTTTTGAGTAAAAAAAATTATACAACCCCAAAATAATGGAAACATACACACAATATTCATTTAGATCACTTTTAAGGTTAATTGTTAAATTGTTGTCATTGGATGTTATTTATTAGCACGCACAACAATGTGCTCCAAATATTTTCAAATACATAAAATTATGGAAACAAGGAAAGTATAAATATGAAAATTATATTAAAAGTTACCATAAAATAATTCTGGACACTTGCAACTCAGTATCGAAATGTAGATGAGCTAAATTTCAAGTGTTTACGAAAACGTCACACAGGCGCGCATCTATATTTACGTGTCATTTATTGTGCTTATGTATTGATCAGCAGTTGTCATTTTTCCGACTATGAATCATGTTACTTAGCTGAAATTAAAGTACTAAGAAAACAGGATGGCTAGCCATTATTTGTGAAATAGTGTTATTCTAGTTTTTGAAGTTAAATTTCTTTAGCGGCACATAGCACCTTAGCAAAATCCAGTGACAGTAAATGGAGTTGATTTGAAGCGGAATGCAGGGGTGACGGAAGTGATGTCACCGCTGGCAGAAGAGGCCACCAGCAACAGTCGCTGACACTAGCAAGAGTAAGGATGAACTAACACACACACACACCACCGTGACTGAGCCGCATGAGTTTGAACAGAACGCTTTGGAGCAGACATAACGCTCAGCCAGTGAGACAAGAGTTATGCAGCGTTCACACACGTGGCTTCACAACGCAGCGTTGGTGCCTGTCTGCTGGGCGGTGCGCAATCATACACAGCAGACAGAATGTTGCGACATACCACGCACCAACGTGACGCGCTCCCTTCTGACGCCCTGTCATTTAGGAGACTAGTGAGTCTGCAGACTCCACATTCAGCTCTGGCTATTGAAGGTGCAATCTCACATAGCCATAAAAATAATAAACAACCTTTGGTATACTGCGATCGCTTTCTCAGAATAATGTCAACATGCTAAAAGCTATGTTTTGACTTCTATTGTTTCTCAGCAAATTACTTATAATCGACCACAACTTGATCAACAGCAGCCGGAACAAGGCGACATACCGGGAGAGAACGTGTGTGGTGGGGTGGTGTGTGGGTGTCCATTTCTCCCTCGCTGTTGGCGACACTGATTAAGATCAATGGTGTACAGCACATATTTCGTGAAACATTTTATAATTGGTATTAAAGCTTTATGCATACTGTGTCTGGGCAGGGTGAGCATCGGGGCTTGAGACGCTTATACAGCAAGCTAAATTGAATTTGCCATCTCAAGCGCGTCACGTTGTGCTGGGATCACAGTCCTAACTGTGACACTCGCGCCCGCCGGCGGGCAAAGCGTGCACAGCGCTAACCGCGCTCTGCGGTCTGACATGTAGAGAGGGAGCTTGCAACAGGAGGGAGCATGGTACGGGATTTGTGGGTGCGTGGGCATGACGACATGCATCAGGTTCGCTCTCAATGGGAGAACCGCCGGTGATGGCGTTGCCACATCTCCGTCGCAAGTTGTAAAATTATTAATTTATAAAATATTGTACCTGGAATTAATACATTGAGAGTTACCTCTCATTTTCAAGTATGTCCTGGGCACAGAGAGGACAAATAATACATGGTTACAAGTACAGTTACATAATGAGCACGGTATACATTATATACAAGACATTGCGTGCACAGTTAGAGATAATATATATTATGGGCGTATGAAACAGTTACAGACCAGGTTAAAATGTGAGACAGCCTTAGTTATGAAAGAGCTTTGACTGGTGGTGGATGTGAGAGTTTCCGGGAGACTTTTCCAGTTTTGGGTTCACGGTAAGAGAAGGAGGAGCGGGCGGATACTTTGTTGAGCCTTGGGACCATGAATAGTCTTTTGGAGTCTGATCTCAGATGATGAGTGCTGCAAGTGCTAGGGGTGAGGAGCTTGTTCAGGTAGCTGGTTAGCTTGCCTATGAATAATTTAAAGGCAAGACAGGAAAGGTGAACTTTGCACCTAGACTCTAGTGATGACCAATCTAGTTCTTTGCGCATTTCCCAGTGATGTGTGTTGTAGTTGCATTGGAGAACAAAACGACAAATTGAATTGTAGAGGGTGTCAAGTTTGCTAAAGTGGGTTTGAAGAGCCGAGCCATATACTATGTCTCCATAGTCAATAATTGGCATAAGCATCTGCTGTGCGATACGCTTTCTGACCAGGAGACTTAGGGAGGATTTGTTCCTGTAAAGTACCCCTAGTTTGGCATAGGTCTTGGTTGTCAGGGTATCAATGTGCATTCCGAATGTTAAGTGGGAGTCAGACCATAAGCCCAGGTATTTAAAACTAGTGACAGGGGTTAGGGTGGTGTTAGCGTTGGTTCTAATCAGGAGCTAAGTCACTGGAAGCTTTCAAAATGTAGTCTTGGTCCCATATACCATTGTTACAGTCTTGTTAGTGTTATAAAAGCTGGTTGTTTGGTGAAATCCAGTTTTCGACTGTCAAAAAGTCAGACTGAATTATGTGTTGAAGGTCAGAGAGGCTATGGCTGTGTGCATATAGGATTGTGTCTTCTGCATACATGTGTATTGAGGTTTCCTTAAAAGCTGTGTGAAGATCATTGCTGAACACTGAGAAGAGTAGGGCCCCCAGAACAGAGCCTTGCGGGACACCACAGGTGATATCCAGGGGGTTGGAGTTAGAGCCTGAGATGGACACATGTTGGGATCTTCCTGCTAGGTTGGACTGAAACCAGTTTAAAGCATGTTTCCCTATTCCAGAGCTCTGGAGTTTGTTAAGCAGGATAGCATGATCAACTGTGTCAAAAGCCTTTGAAAAAACTCGGCACACTGCACCAGTGAGTTGTCCCCGTTCCATTCCACACTGGATTTAATTGCAATCTTTTAGCAGGGTAGTTATAGTGGAGTGTTTGGTGCGAAAGCCCGATTGGAATTGGCAAGGGTAATTTAATTTGTTCAAGAAATCGTTTAATTGGGAGTGGACACATTTTTCCATGACTTTGGATAGCATTGGGAGAGGTGAGATTGGCCTGTAGTTTCAGACAGTGCTTTTGTCTTCACTTTTGAAGATTGGGACAACTCTGGCAGTTTTGCAGGTATTAGGGATATGGCCTGCTGACAGGATAGAGTTGACTATGGAATCAATTGGTTTGTCAATGGTTGGGACACCAAGTCATAGGAACTTGGATTGTACTAAGTCGGGTCCGCATTGCCAGCTTATTTTTAGTTTGAGGAGTGCTTGTGTAATCACCTCTTCAGATACTGGGCCAAAATGAAAATTGTGGGCAGTGTTGGATGCGGGTGGGGCTATGTGTGTACTCCCTGGATGAGATTCAGGTTTGAGGTTTGGCCTGCGTTTCGCTAATAAGTTAGTGGCACAACCCACAAAGTAATCATTGACTGACATTTGCAATGTCAGTTGGGTTTGTCAGAGTAATATCCCCCTTTAGTGATATAACTTGATTGTTGATGGTTAGGAGGCTGGAATATATTGTTGATAACCTTCCAGAAGTTAGCTGGGTTTGATGTATTTTGGTGGAGATTGTCAGAGTAATATTGTGCTTTTGCGTGTCTTGTTTGCCCCTTGTTTTGCGTAGTGGAGCATGGTTATTGCAGAGTTTTTAGAACTCTGAGTTGAACTATTCGAGCGCTGAATCAGGTTCGTGAATTACTTCGATTCTGTGCCATGGGCAGTTGTTAAGGTCATCCAGAAACTGTTGTGGGTTAAAGTTTTTAAAACTTCTAGTGAGGAGAACTTTAGGGCTTGAATGAGGCTGTTTAATGTTCCTTACACAATACACTATTGCATGATCACTGAAAATATCAGGCAGGATGCCAGAGGATTGGATTCTGCTGGGGTTTGAGGAGAGAATCCAGTCTATCAAGGAATGGTTATGCAATTTCAGGTTTGTCCGTGTGGCTTGAAAAAGGAGTTTTGATAGGTTAAGTGACTTGAGTTGAATGTGGTTTTTGTGGGTAAAGCCAATTTCAGTTGAAATCACAAAGAACTAGCAGCTCACTCATCTCATTCCGAGAGGAAATGTAGCCAAGAAATTGGGTGATATCTGTCAGGGATTGTAGAGGGGCTTTAGGGGGCCGGTAGATGGCAGGGAGAAAGATGGTCTTAGAAAAGGGGCGGCAGATTTAGCCGACTACTATTTCAAAAGAGGGTGGGCTTGGGGGGCAATGTAACAGTGTAAATTTTAATGTGTCTGCAATATAAAATAACACTCCTCCTCCTCTCTTTGACCTATCTCTCCAAAAAATGGAGTATCCTTTGATGGCGATATTTGCATCAGGGGTTTTATGGGTTAGCCATGTTACGGTAAGAACGATGGTTTTTGTTTATGCATAAGGCACCATGACCTTAGTGCTTTCCAGTTTGGGCAGCAGGCTCAGGATGTTTATATGGGCGACAAATACCCATTTTTTTAAATTAAAGGTAGAATTCTCAGGGGCATGGGACAGAGCTGAAATGGGAGAACCTGGGTTAGGTTCAATATCACCTGCTAAGGAGAGTAACAGTACGAGTAGGAATTTGGGTAGTTCTTTGCAAGTTGTATATTTGTGGTGTTTGCCATTAGAGTGAGCAGTGGTTGTGTGCTGGTTTTTAGAGTTCTCCACCAACTTTCAGTAGATAGAGCAAGGCTTTTGAGTAGTCCAGGGTGTCTGGTGATGTTGGTTGTGGGCCAGGATGGATGAGTTTGTTGTGGATAGAGGGTATAACATCTCCATGAGGCCAGGAGAAAGAAAAAAATTAAGATACATAGCAGGTTCATGATGTCACAGGTAGGCATTTCTGCATGGAGCTGTTGTGAGTGTGTGCAGTCTAAACAGCAAGGGTGTGCCTGTTCCTTGTCAAATGTTTTGCTGCATTGCAATGCTATTGTCAAATCTGGGTTTCAGTGTTTTGTGCAGGCTGTTTTGGAAGAGGCTGCAGTGAAATAAGTTGTAAAGGGGTGGGGGGGGGGGTTAAATTATGCAGATTAACAAGCATGGGATCATAGTGTGGTCATATATGCTCACCATTTGTTGCCTTGAGTAAGAGTTTGCAGAAAGGATGCAGTCCCCCAGTCACCTCTAGTCAAACTAGAGTCTAACTATTATTATAACTTTAAATGCATCACTCTTAAGAGGCCAATGCAAGGGGGATATGTGTTTTATACATCTAAAGCAGTCATATGACCCTCCCCCTGCCCCAATAATTCAGCTTTTTTGAGTTGGTCAATTAACAGCAAAAAGTTAAGAGGGGGGAGGGGGGGAAAACTCATTTACATATTCAAACATACCAAACTTATCAATGCTTAAGGCCACTGAGAAAATATTTTAAACAGAACTTGAACATCAAGGGACATACAGCTTTACTCACAGCTATTCCAGCTAATTACATCTCATAGCTCCTTCAGCTCACTAGAAACAGGCAAAATAAATTTCATTGTGTTTATAAAAACTTGCAGCACACCGTGGCTGCACCTTCAGCATGAAGGTGCGTACTGGGCCCTTCCCCATTGAGAGGTGGTGCTTACATGCACAGCGCACGCCGAGCAGTGCGCTGTGGCAGTGACTGGGACCGCCGCGCCTACCTAAGCGGTTCACCTAATGAGGGCGAACCAGATCAGTGCCGTTGTGGCCGCGCCCCCAGATGAGCGTGCACCTAGCCACAAATTGCACGGCCGAGCAAGGGCGCAGCGCTCGTGTGCCAGCACGCCACGCTCCCTCTCAGGCCGCAGCCTAAGGCTTAGTCCATAGAGACTGAAGCCGTGCGGAGGTGCGCTGAGGCTGAGGGAAAGCAGTGCTTTCCATGGCCTTACAGCGCGCGCCGTCCGTGGGCGTGTCTGGGGGCGGGCCAGTGACGTCACGGATCTGGTGCGCCCTCATTGGCCGAAACGTTCACGTGACCGGCCCTGCGCTCTGGCAAGCTAAGAAACTAAAGATTTATTAAGACACGCTTCCGCAGGCGTGCGCGAGCCCCTGCTAAAGCTGCTCTCATTGCGGCTGCAGAGGCTCAGTGCCAAGCAGCAGCGCGCCTAAGGACTCTGGCATGGTGCCTCGGGCCGCGCTCCTGCTCTGCCTCGCCTACAGAAGCTGGTGCTTTTTTGTGGCCTGACAGGTGAGGCAGTGAGCGCGCTATGGCGGCGGGGCGAGGGTGTGGCGGAGGTGGGGCGGGAGACGAGTCTAGTCCCTCATCCCCATTGGATGTTTGGTGTCACGTGACCCCTCCTCCGCTCCCCTCAGCGCGTATATTTAAACTTGGCTGTCGCCGGCATTTACACACGCCTGCGCACGCACGCGTAAGCTGCTCCGAAGGCTGCGGTCCAAGTAAGTACTACAGCGCAGGCCTGTGCGATCAAGCCCCGCCCACCCAGTTCCTTCCGTCCCAGTCCCTACCGTGTCGCTCACCTTTCCCCAAGCTGGCAGGGGAGTTTGAGATTGGCATTTGCGATGGAGGCGTGGCCAGGCCGCGCCGGCGGTTCAGCCAATGAGGGCGTACCAGCCGCGGGACATCATGGCCACGCCCCCGCAAACCTACCGCCACGCCCCCTCCCATCGCAAACGTTCTCTCTCCCCTCAGAACGCAGATCGCGTTGTAGGCCTGTGCATGGGCCGCATGCATTTTTTTCCATTTTATTTCCTACTGAGTGCGAATAGCCGTGCGGCTATTTGCACTCAACTGAACTGAGTGCGAATAGCCGAGCTGTTAGGAACACTGTACTGTCAGTAGGTTTCTATGCCTCTGTGCCCTAGAAAAGCATTAGAAAGTCTTATAGCTCAGTGGTTATGCTCCAGGCCATTAGTACAGGAGACCTGGGTTCGATTCCTGGCTGGGATGTTAATTTTTTTCCATTTTATTTCCTACTGAGTGCGAATAGCCGTGCGGCTATTTGCACTCAACTGAACTGAGTGCGAATAGCCGAGCTGTTAGGAACACTGTACTGTCAGTAGGTTTCTATGCCTCTGTGCCCTTGAAAAACATTAGAAAGTCTTATAGCTCAGTGGTTATGCTCCAGGCCATTAGGACAGGAGACCTGGGTTCGATTCCTGGCTGGGATGTTATTTTTTTTCCATTTTATTTCCTACTGAGTGCGAATAGCCGTGCGGCTATTTGCACTCAACTGAACTGAGTGCGAATAGCCGAGCTGTTAGGAACACTGTACTGTCAGTAGGTTTCTATGCCTCTGTGCCCTTGAAAAACATTAGAAAGTCTTATAGCTCAGTGGTTATGCTCCAGGCCATTAGTACAGGAGACCTGGGTTCGATTCCTGGCTGGGATGTTATTTTTTTTCCATTTTATTTCCTACTGAGTGCGAATAGCCGTGCGGCTATTTGCACTCAACTGAACTGAGTGCGAATAGCCGAGCTGTTAGGAACACTGTACTGTTAGTAGGTTTCTATGCCTCTGTGCCCTTGAAAAGCATTAGAAAGTCTTATAGCTCAGTGGTTATGCTCCAGGCCATTAGTACGGGAGACCTGGGTTCGATTCCTGGCTGGGATGTTCATTTTTTTCCATTTTATTTTCTTTTGAGTTCGGCTATTTGCACTCAGTAGAAAATAAAATGGAAAAAATAAACATCCCTGCCAGGAATCGAACCCTGGTCCCCTATGCTAATAGCCTGCTGCATAACTGCTGCATAACTACTGAGCTATAAGACTTCCTGATTTTTCCTGGTGATTAAAGGCATAGAAACCTGTATATAACAGCTCGGCTATTCGCACTCAGTTAAGTTCTACAAGCTCGGCTATTCGCACTCAGTAGCTCGGCTATTCGCACTCAGTTAAGTTCCATAGAAACGTGTTCATAACAGCTCGGCTATTCGCACTCAGTTAAGTTCTAGTAGCTCGGCTAGTCACACTCAGTTAAGTTCTACTGAGTGCAAATAGCCGCACGGCTATTCGCACTCAGTAGAAAATAAAATGGAAAAAATAAACATCCCTGCCAGGAATGGAACCCTGGTCCACTATGCGAATGGCCTGCAGCATAACCACTGAGCTATAAGACTTTCTGATTTTTTCCTGGTGAATAAAGGCATAGAAACCTGTTCATAACAGCTCGGCTATTCGCACTCAGTTAAGTTCTACTGAGTGCGAATAGCCGTAAGGGGACAAGGGTTCGATTCCAGGCTGGGATGTTTACTGAGTGCGAATAGCCGTGCGGCTATTTGCACTCAACTGTGAATATCCACTGCCGCTCCCACCAAGTGTCCTGTAATCCCCACCCAATGTCCCGTACTCCTACGGAGATCGTGGGTGACTGCGCAGTCACTGTGAACTAATAGGCCTGTTGGTGCACATATAATACAGAGGTACCTTCCGAGCACTCCGATGCTCGGGCCTGCAACACTCTTCTCAAAGGGTCAGACGTGCGATGCATCCGTCTGCTCCTTTCCAGGTACTTCTCCAGGAACCCCAACGAGGGTCCCACCGCTTCACGGGAACACAACCGTCTCACGGTAACAGCAACCGAATCACGGGAACAGCAGCCGCCGCTATCCCTGACTATCCCTAACTAACCCTAACGTGACAGGAACCCTAACCTAGGGCCTGTCCCTGATGAACCGCAACCTGGGGTGGCTTGGGGAAATCTCCTAGGGCCTGCGGAGTAAAAACCTGCCCCACTCCCCTAGCTACCCAAGTCCCTAATCCTCCCTAACATCTAGCTACTCGCTACTCCTAACAGCCTGCAGCAGACACACAGCTCTCACCGTCAGCCTGCAGACATTCACACACGCTGCACACACTGCGCCCAGCACATGCAGCAACAACACACAGCAACCAATCCTACATACACCATACCCTGGAGAGGGAGAGTCTATCTGGGGCCTAAGGGGTTAAGCGTCTGCCTACTCCCCTAACGAGTCCCAGTCCTGACTCCCACTAACAACTGACTAACCTGAGTGACAGGGTCCCTTACTCTAGGGCATCCCTGGCAACACTCACTATATGGGATAACTAGAGCTATCTTGGGCCAAGAGGGTGCTGGCTAGTACAGGGGATCCCTCTCTCCCGTACCCTACCTCCTTCCCCTGTCTGCCTCCTTGCTCTGCTTCTTCCTGACTGACTAGTGTGCTCCAACTGACAAAAACCCTGTCTGCACACAACATTGTTGCAACTTTGCAGCATGAGAATCTGCCAGCTCTATTGGCTTCAATGCTGCCTGTGACCAGGGTGAAAGTGCAGTCCCCAGAGGCTGCTGGGAATTGTAGTCCTTGGCACAGCTCTTTCCTATGGGGACCGCGTGCGCGATCTTTACTGCGCATGGGCGAAGCTCGCGCCAAAACCAAGAGGGCGGTGCCCGCCGGGAGAAGTCGCCGTCCCCTTCCCCCACTGCCACAGGGGTAAGGCAGGGGGCAAAGGAAAATCAGGGGAACCGGGGGTGACCCCCTTACACACATATACGCTTAGATAGGTAATACCGTACACCTATACATGTCCAGAGAGGTAATACTGGTATACACATACACATCCAGAGAGGTAATACCAGTATACACGTACATGCCCAGAGAGTTAATATCTGTATACACATACATGTCCAGAGAGGTAATACCGGTATACACATACACGCCCAGAGAGTTAAAACCTTTACACACATACACGCCCACAGAGTTAATACCAGTATACACATGTCCAGAGAGGTAATAAAGGTATACACATACAGAGGCGGCACATTTTATTTGAGTGCGGCTAGCTCCGCAAGCCTGGGGATGCCCCGGCATGCTAGCCGCACTCCCTCGGCGTGCGACGCGCGGTCACGCGTCATCGGGTGCCTGCGCCCCCTGCACGCGCGTCCAGGGCTCCCCGAGGGAGCCCTGGTGTCCCGCGATGTGGGGGACGGCGGCAGGGGGTTCCGGGGGACCCGGCGGACCCGGCGAGCGGAGGGAGAAAGCCCCGATCGGAGGGCGCTCCTCCGCGGCTTCGGCGCGCGCCAGGCACATCCCGGCGCGCGCCTGGTTACTGCTGCGGCCGAGACCGGGCAAATGCTCAAATAAACTCGGCCGCAGCAGTACACCCAGAGAGGTAATACCAGTATACACATACACGCCCAGAGAGCTAATACCAGTATACACATACACGCCCAGAGAGCTAATACCGGTATACACGTACACGCCCAGAGAGGTAATACCAGTATACACATACACGCCCAGAGAGCTAATACCGGTATACACATACACGCCAAGAGAGCTAATACTGGTATACACATACACGCCCAGAGAGGTAATACCGGTATACACATACACGCCCAGAGAAGTAATACTGGTATACACATACACGCCCAGAGAGGAAATACCGGTATACACATACACGCCCATAGAGGAAATATAGGTATACTCATACACGCCCAGAGAGTTAATACCTGTATACACATACACGCCCAGAGAGGTAATACCGGTATACACATACACACCCAGAGAGGTAATACCGGTATACACATACACGCCCACAGAGTTAATACCAGTATACACATGTCCAGAGAGGTAATAAAGGTATACACATACACCCAGAGAGGTAATTCCGGTATACACATACACGTCCAGAGAGGAAATATCGGTATACACATACACGCCCAGAGAGTTAATACCTGTATACACATACACGCCCAGAGAGGTAATACCGGTATACACATACACGCCCAGAGAGGAAATACCGGTATACACATACACGCCCAGAGAGGAAATATAGGTATACTCATACACGCCCAGAGAGTTAATACCTGTATACACATACACGCCCAGAGAGGTAATACCGGTATACACATACACACCCAGAGAGGTAATACCGGTATACACATACACGCCCAGAGAGGTAATACCGGTATAGACATACACACCCATAGAGGTAATACCGGTATACACATACACGCCCAGAGAGGAAATATCGGTATACACGTACACGCCCAGAGAGGTAATGTTGAGGTTCCCTTCTCATGTCAGGGTCTCTGCTCAGATGTGGATTGCCAAATTAGTATAACACAAGCCTGGGTGCACCCCGGATCCCAATAAATGACACAGAGTCATGTATCAGTTCCCTCAGGCTCCGTAGTTCAGACTGACGTGCCGAGTATATGTATTACAGAATATATATAGGCAGACAATAAGTTTCAGTTTCGATTCTCTGTAAACCATAAGCTTCAGTTTCGATTCTCTGTAGACCAGCTGAATTCACAGGAAACCGAGAGTTAGCAGAAAAAAGGCTCCTGGTTGAGTTTCGATTCACCTCAGAAAGAGAGAGAGAAAGAGAGAGACTTATTAGCTTATATAAAAACATACTGCGTTATTTCCAAGCCTTGAAATTAAAGCAGATTCAATATGGCGGAATGCATACAAAATGGACGAATAGTTTCTTATAATACTTTATTACCTTCACATTCCCCCCTAGACACTAAAAGGACATTTTGTAGGAAGGGGCCTGTCCCTAATTTCTGTTTCTTGTGCTAGAGTCCCTACCTGAGGGTGTTGGTCGGCTGTTCATGGGCTTGTCCCATCCCCGACAACTTCTGGCTCGCTAAACTCGAAGACCTACAGTATACACAAAAGGGTTCCCTGACCTCAAACAAACACAATAGGGTCTGGGATTCTAGAGTGGTCACCCCTTATTCGAGTTTGGTTGTACTGTAATTGAACATCTTGGGTGATTTCTGCAGTGGTATATCTTCCAGATCAATATTGTCTTTGTTGTACATTACCATTGTGGGTATAACCTCAGATCCAGCCTTCTTACAGAGACCCTTACAGCACGGGATAACACAGAGGACCACTACTGCCAGAACCAAAAGTATAATCAGGAGAAATATTGCCAGTTGTGTCAACCATTGTCGCCAGCCAGACAGCCACGAGAAATACTTGTCCCATGGGTCTGTTATACCAGAATTTCTTTTAAGTTCATCAGACAAATCTTTCAGTTTATTAATAGCTGTGGTAACCTTACCGTCCGGGCCTGTGTTCCCGGGAATATATATACAGCACGCATCTCCAATCATATGGCAAACCCCCCCTTTTTCTGCTAATATCATATCTAAAGCCATTCTATTTTGGAACGTCATAGTGGAAGTGGGTCCAAGTTGGTCAGCCAGGCCTTGTAGCGCATCACGGGTGTAATTCACAAACCATTTCTGTCTTTTCGTGCTAGGCCATTCTGTGGTTGGTATCCCTAATCTGTTCCCGTGTTCCATCCTACTGCTCCCCAGTAATCACATTCCTGTCCCCAATAACTGTCTGTAACACATATATATATATGGCTCTAGAGTTCGGAGTGTCTCGGTACATATTACACTGCCAATCGGTTGAGGAACAGCTGACAATATTACAGTAATTGAAGGAGAAGGTAGCTACATGAGTATTGGATGAATTATACCAAAACGTGACTGCCCCTTCATGTTGGGTGATAGCAATCTCTTGTGCCTCCCCCAAACCTAACAAACAAAGGATATATAGAATCATTTTTCCTTCTGAGGTGTCCTCGTTGGGAACTGGAACCTTCTTGCAATGAGAGGCGTGTATCCAGGTGTTCTTGCCAGCTAGCTTGACTTATGTCGCTGTGGTCAACAGAACTTGGAAAGGACCATCATATCTGGGCTCTAGGGAATATTTCCTTACAAATTTCTTCACAAGCACCCAGTCTCCGGGCACGAGTTTATAAGTCCCGGTATCTAGATCTGGAATAGAAGAAAACACTCGACCATGCATATTGGTTAGTTCTTGCGCTAGGGCAGTTACATATTTGGTCAAAACATCAGACTGCATCTGTAACTGCTGTGGGTAGTAACAACCAAGTTTGGGGGCAGTACCAAACAGTATCTTAAATGAGGATAGAGCATATTCCCCTCATGGGGTGTATCGAACACTGAACAAAACAATGGGTAGACTATCTGGCCAGGGCATATTTGTTTCCTGGGCCATTTTCAACATTCTAGTTTTCAGTGTGCCATTCATTCTTTCTACCTTTCCGCTACTCTGGGGATGGTATGGGGTGTGGAAAGCAAGGGTGGTCCCTAGCGCGGACCAAATTTCTTTAGCTAACGTAGCAGTGAAAGCAGGGCCTTGCAAGATATTTCTGCGGTGGTTTTTCCACACATCCTGGGTTACACTTTGCGCAAATTGTACATAATTTGCAGAAATTACTAGTCATTGGGGTAATTCCAGGCGCAACATAGTATTTGTCGATCAGTGCATTCATAAGAGTCTTCGAGAGATGTGCTGCTCCATGTGCCCATGGCAGACAAAGTTTCTTTTTGTACTCATAAATTCCTTCTTGGGGCGATGCACCTCTTTTCTTCCAGCTTTCCTTTTCTTCCTTTGTTGCAGATTCTTGCAACTTCTTCAGATATTCTCGATTCACTGGGAGGTTCTGCATTAACGGAACTATCCTTGTCGTGTCCACTCGATCTTCCACTTCTCGTATCCCGCTGGCAGCTTGTTTTGCCGCAGCATCCGCCAGATGGTTTCCTCTGGCTTCTTCTGTGTTCAGTTTCCCATGGGCTTTACCTTCAGGATGGCCACAGGGCTTGGAAGGAGTAGGGCGTCCATCAGAGCTTGTATGGCTGAGCTGTGTTTCACTGGTGTTCCTGCTGCTGTCAGAAATCCCCTTGTTTGCCAAATGACGCCAAAATCATGTGCTACTCCAAAGGCACATCTAGAGTCAGTGTAGATATTCGCCGTTTGTCCTTCTGCCAGTTTACACGCTGCAGTGAGGGCTTGTAGTTCGGCTTCTTGTGCAGATGCTGTTGACGGTAGTGTGCTTGCCAGTAGGACCACAGAGTCTGTGGTGACCGCATAACCCGTATGGTAGGTGCGTGTCTTGTTGATCAGCATATCGAGAATCATCCACAAACAGGATTAGATCTGGGTTCTGTATCGGCGTTTCACTCACCGTGGGCAGATGCGCAGTTTCTAGCTTCATGAGTTCGAAGCAATCATGGGGTAGGTCGACTCCAGCTGTGCTTTATTCTTGTTCGTGTCCCTGCATATCTCCCCCCTCGGGAAGTGGAAGATGAGTGGAGGGGTTAAGCACTTGGCACTGGAGAAGGGTGACATTGTCTGGAATGAGAAGCGAGCATTGCAGCCTGAGGTGTCTGGCAGCGGACAGATGTTTTGGCTGTGTCTGATTGAGAATAGCAGCAATGTCATGTGGTGCCAGGAGAATGAGGTCATGCCCTAGAACAATGTCCGAAGTTCTATCCAGCAGTGCTTGAGCAGCAAAGACAGCACGAAGACAGGACGGTCCACCACGAGCCACAGCATCGAGACAGCTGGAGTAATAACCAATAGGTCGACATCGGCCAGCGTGTGGCTGTGTTAACACTCCAGTTGCATGTCCATTTTGTTCTGATACAAAAAGTTTAAAGGGTAAATCATAGTCTGGGAGGCCCAAGGCAGGGGCAGAGGATATTACCTGTTTGAGAACAGTGAAATTCTTGGAAGCCTCTGGGGTCATCTGAAAGGGATTTGTTGTTAAAACATCGTACAATGGGGCTTTACACCTTGGCCCCGCCCCCCCGGTCGGGGGGGGGGGGAGCGTTGAAGAAACCCCGGCCGGGAGAGAGAAGGGGGTGATAAGGGGATCCTCCGGAGGATGCCGCCGGGGAGGTCCAGCGGTCTGCGCTGGGTGGCGTCATCACGCCCCGACGGCACAGCCACCGCTATGCTCAGGCAGCGCAGCCGTCGCCGGCGGGAACCCATCGCGCAGCGCGATGACGTCAGTCGGCGCCCCTCCGACCTCGGCGGGGCTCGACTCGCTGGTGTGAGGCCTCCTCGGGCGCCATTTTGGTGAGCGACCAACAGAGCGACCGCGGATCGGAGAAGGACCACGAGGAGGGGTATGGACGCTCCGGCCGCCATCTTGGGAGACTGCGGAGTTGATGTCGGTGTGCAGGCAGGCAGGGATCATGCTCCTCAGCGGGGCTCCGGATTCAGCTCCTCGTCGTCCTGTAGCTGGATTGTCCTCATTGAGGTCTCAGGGGCTGGCTGCAAGATCTCCGGTGAGCCCTGGGTCGAAGGGAAGGCCACGAGGGAAGGTAAGGATATACCCAGCGCCATTTTGGGGGTTGTTTCTTTTTTTATTTGTTGTGGGATGAACGGTGGTATTCTGCCGGCTGGAATTTGTGGGTAGTTCTGTGCGGTCCCTCATTTTTCCCGGATTTGCCTCTGTCCCGCAATTCTCTCAGAGGTCCTCACAGGCATGTCGTCTCTCTCTCGGGGCCGGTCACCGGCTGAGTGGGCAGGTTGGAAGGGGTCATCTGGGAGGCCCAGGGCTTTAGCGAAAGGTGCCATGTCCTCGGGGTGCCTAATTGTTAGGTATTTGCCCTTGTGGGGGACCACCAATTTGAAGGGGAATCCCCATTTGTATGTTACCCCTTTTTCTCTCAGGAGCAATGTGAGGGGGCGAAGAGCTTTGCGTCGATCTATGGTTAGTTTAGAAAGGTCGTTGTAGATCTGTAGCTGTTTGCCTCGGAACGCGATCGTGTTTCTCCCCCTGCTAGCGCCGATCAGCTTGTCTTTGGTTGAGTAGCTGTGCAGTCGCACGATCGCGTCCCGCCGGCGATTAGGGTCCTCGGAGCGTGGCCCCAGAGCTCTATGCGCTCTGTCAATCTCCAGGTCTCTTGGCTCAAGGTCCGGGCAAAGGAGAAGGAAAAAATCCACCAGGTAGGCCCTCAGGTGCGCAGGCAGGATTGCCTCAGTGATGCCGCGGACGCGCAGGTTCTGGCGGCGATCCCTGTTTTCCTGGTCTTCCAGGCCATCCCGTAGGGTGTTGATTTCGTGGCCCAAGCGGATGATTTCGTCGTCAGCCTCTGACTGATGATGTAGGGCCTCGTCGAGTCTGGCTTCTAGCGTGGTGGTACGCTCCTGGAGGCCATTGATATCCTGCCGGATTTCGGCCACCGCCTCCTTGATGTTGGTTTGGAGTGAGCGCTGTAGTTTGGCATGTAGTTCCTCCAAGTATGCCTTCGTGATTCCCCCCTCAGCGGGTGGGGGGGACTCGGCGGGGTGTGCTGATTCCGTGGGGCCTTGTGTGCCTCGTGGGCCTGGAGTCTGGGGGCCATCTTGCCTCTTTCCACTCACTTCTGCAGGCCGCTTTGCAGGGGTGAAGAAGTTGGCTCCTCCGTGAGTCGGGGGATTTTTCCCTTTATTAGCCATCCTGCCGTGTTTAGGAACCTTTTAGGGGCTTTTTATAGGTTTTTGGTCGGGTTGAAACTCCTTAAAAAGTAGGTTTATTCAGGAGGGTCTCAGGAGCTCTTCCTCTACCCGACTGTCCTGGATGACGTCATAGACACGCCCTATTCAGGACACCCGATCCCCCTTCCCCCCCCCACCGCGAGAACCCAGGAACCGCGATCCAGAAACACAACGGACATACGCTGACAGCCAGGGTTTGTACCAGTTTGTACCAGTGCCCCGCACATGCCCCGTCCACCTCCCCCCATATGTCTCTATGTCAGCAATGTCCCGCCTCCCCACTATAGCATGCCCAGCAAGAGGTCCCCCCAAACCCCTGCTCCCCCCCACCCCGAACCCCTGAGGACAAACCCTCCCAGCTGCCCCTTCAACCCCCCCCCCCACCCCATCCACTCCAAGAGAGGGGCCACGTATTCCAGCCACAACCCAGCTACATCTACTGGAGAATAAAGTCACGTATACAACATTCTACTGACAGGACACAAAAGTCTGCACTAACTTAGTATTACCGTAGTATCTGGTGCCTGCATACTTGAATGTTCCATCTGCACAATGCTTTGGGTTCCACGATCAAGCCGGTTCCCCTCGCCCCCCCCCCACCCCCTCTCTCAACCCCCACCTCCGGACCCCCCCCTCTCCCCACCTACTCCCAACCCCTCCCCCTCCCTTCCACCCCCAACCCCCCTGGCCCCCCAACCACCCTCCCCCCCTGCTCCCTGATCCGGGAACAGCACCCCCCCCCCTCATTCTAAAGTCCCCCTCCCCCCCCCTTTCCCACCCCCTCCCCCTTTTCCACCCCCTCCCCCTAACATCCTCTCCTCACCCCCATTTGTCCCACTGCCCCCCCGGCCCTCCCGCCCCCCCCTTTTTCTTTCCCCTCCAGCTGATCCGTATGCCTCTGCCTATTCGTCATTCATCTAACTGTAATGCAAAAATGTTCTCACTACTTATGACTCATTGCCCAGGGTCACACTCTCCCCCCGCCCCCCCCTCCCTCCCCTTCCCCCCACACCACCCCCCCCTACCCCTGCCCCCCCCCCTACCCTCCCCCGACCCCTTCGGACTGAATCACTCACCCCCGCGTCTGTTCGGCCGGACACGCTCACGCGGATTGGCCTGACAGACACGGTACCCAGGTTTACCACACGAGGTCGCACAGCGTCTGTGCTATGGCAAATGTCGGTTGCCTCAACTGCTAAATGTAAATTACGTACAATATTCAATGTTTAAATGTATAAGCCTGTACCCCCCCCCCCTACCCCCTATCCCTTCCTCCCCCCCTAATTATCCCCCCATCTGTCCGACGCTTTGCCCAGGTTTACCACAAAAGGTCACACAACACCGGTACTATGGCAAATGTTTGATGTCTATATTGTTAAATGTAAACTGTGTACACTGCGCAAGGATCAATGTTTAAGCCTGCACCCCCCCCCCTCCCCTTTCCCTCTCAACCCCCCTTCCCCCCCCCACCCCCTCCCCCAACCCCCCCCCCCCCCCAGACCCCCCCTCCCCCCCCACCCCCTCCCCCAACCCCCCCTCCTCCCCCAGACCCCCCCTCCCCCCACCACCCCCCAGTCCGCTTCCCTTCCCCTATGATCAATCTCCCCCCCCACCCCCTCCTCCCCCACCCACGGTTCGTCCTCCTGTAAAATCACAGGTGACCACCGCCGTTCCAAAGAAGCTTAGGAGTGGACTGCTTCAGCTCAGTATTGTATGTAACCAATCTGTCAAGCATTGTATACACACAGCCTATCTAATACGAGGTACAATGTTGGTATTGAATGCTATGCTTAGGATATGTCAGAACTGCTCTCCCCCCCTTCTACCCCTTATCTTCCCCCCCAACCCCCTCCCCCCTCCCGTATCACCCCCCTTTTTTTCCTCCCACACCCTCCCCCAACTCCTCCCCTCCACCCTCCTCTCTTCCCCCTCTTCTCACACCAAGGACCACTCCACGGAGGGGACGCACCCGAACCTCACCGCCCCGGGAGGGCCCAAGAGACCTCAGGCTCATTCAACACTTATAGACACCTACCCGAGCGGTCAAGGTACACTATATGAGCGCCTGTAAACACAGTACAGAAGCCAGGAACACATTAATCGGACTCCTCCCAGAAGCGGTCCCCTACCCAGCCTAACCCTGAACCCCCCCCCCCACTCACCTCCCCCCCACCGCCCACCCCTAGAACTGAGCAGCCCAGCGCCTGCCCTCTCCCCTTCCCACTCCCCACATTGCCCATACAGGAGAGAAATCCAATCTTCTAGGACTCCCACGGTCTGCATGTTTTGGCTGTAACTCCCAATAGCTAAGGGTCTCTACTCGGCCCACCCTTACTGGAGACAGTCGTCAGACCCGCCCCCCTAGGGTCTTAAACCACCCCAACCGGTCTTTAAACCAGATCGGTTTCAAACTTTACAGACCCCAATAGGGTCTACCTTCCCTCTTTTCTACATCCGCTGATCCTATCCCAGCGGTTCCCCTCCCACCCTACCCCCCGTCCCACTTGGCTGTCCAGCTACCATCTTAACTTAAAGTTTACAATTAGTCTGCGTCCATCCCAAGCAGAATGTCACGCCAACAAGCTCTAAAGTTTACTTCCCTAAATGTCAAGGGCCTCCACAACACCAGAAAAAGACGCCTGGCCCTACAGGAACTTAAGAGGTTGGGAGGCGATGTTGTTTTCCTCCAGGAGACACACTTCACATCTCGGGAGCCGCCTAAAACATTCCAGCATGTGTATCCGATGAGCTACTTTGCCTCATATAGTAGTAAACGCAGAGGGGTCGCCATTCTGATTCGTCAGGGCACCACATTTAATCTTGCTAAAATCCAGGCAGATCCAGAGGGAAGATTTATTGTGGTCTACGGTTCGCTCTCAGGCTCGGCAATCGCCCTTATTAACCTATATGCCCCAAACGAGAACCAGACAGATTTCTTAAAAACAGTTCTGGCAGAAATTGACCCCCAATACCTATCATCGCTACTTATTGCAGGCGATCTAAATATGGCTCTCAACCCTAAAGAAGATAAATCGAGCCTCCCAGGGCGACAACACTCCACCCAGTCACAAAGACTGGGGAAAAAATTCAAGGACATAATGGGGGACTTCTCACTCTTAGACATTTGGAGAACACAACACCAGGGGCAAAGGGATTATACCTTTTACTCGGCCCCTCACCAGACATATTCCCGTATAGACTACTTTCTTGCGACCAAGAACATCCTAGAAGCCGCCCTAGATACTGACATCGGCCCAATCACGTGGTCAGATCATGCTCCCATCACCCTGACCCTATCCATTCCATTCGTGAAAACAACCTCGTATTCCTGGAGACTGAACGACTCCCTACTGAATCACTCGGAGACAGTACGGGAGATCAAAAAATCCCTTAAGGAATATTTCCGGACAAATATAGGTACTGTTACCTCTCCAGCGAGCCTGTGGGAAGCCCATAAGGCGACAATTAGAGGGCATTTCATCTCGATTGCCTCCCATAGGAAAAAAACTAAACTTAAACAAACCAAAGAGCTAACAGACAAAATAATAAGTTTAGAACAACAGCATAAAAATAACCCTTCCCGGAAAATCTATAAACAGTTGACTTCTACCAGAAGCGACTTAAGAATAATTCAAATGGACAGTGTCGAAAAAGCTCTTAAATGGACGGGTCAGAGGTATTACGATAAAGGGAACAAGGCCGATAGACTTCTTGCTAGCAAGTTACGAGGCATACACAAAAGATCGCAAATAACGGCGATCCGGAATAGTGCTGGTGAGCTCCAATACAATGAAAAAAAAATTGCAGAGGAATTCACTAAATTTTACTCTAAATTATATAACCTAAGGGCTCACTCTGCTAGCCCAGACCCGAAGGCGCTATCGGCTACCATTGATTATCTAGCTGACTGCGACCTCCCCTCATTAACAGAGGAGGAACTCCTTCTCCTGAACGCCAAAATAACGGCGGAAGAACTAGAATGGGCCGTTAAGGCCTCCAAAATTTCTAAAGCACCGGGCCCTGATGGTTTCACAAATGCCTACTATAAGAAGTTTCTCCCCATTCTGTCCACCCACCTTTTACAATTGTTCAACTCATTCTTAGAAGGATGTCCTATCCCATCTTCAATGTCGTCCGCCAATTTGGCCATAATCCTCAAAGAAGGGAAGGACCCCACACAATGCGGAAGCTATAGACCAATCTCACTGTTGAACAATGATCTAAAACTATACAGTAAAATACTGGCGAACAGACTTAATCCAATTCTCCCGAGACTAGTACACATGGACCAGGTCGGGTTTGTCCTGGGCCGTCAGGCCTCAGACAATACCCGTAAAATCATTAACCTTGTTGACCAGGCCCACCTTACAGATTCACAAGCTATGTTACTAAGCTTAGATGCAGAGAAGGCATTTGACAGAATTGACTGGCTGTTCCTAGACCAAACATTAAAAAAATTCGGATTCAGGGACTCCTTTCTTACGGGTCTCCAGGCGCTCTACCAAACGCCATCCGCCTCAGTTAGACTATCGGGTGGAGGAGCGGAACAAATCCACATTCGAAATGGTACCCGACAGGGTTGCCCCCTCTCCCCTCTCCTCTTCGCTCTCACGATTGAACCACTGGCGGCCAAAATAAGACAAAACCCAAACATCCAGGGTATACCTATGGCCACTGAACAATACAAAATTTCCCTATTCGCTGACGATATTATCCTGACCTTGACCAGACCCCTAACTTCCCTCCCCAACCTTCAGATGGAACTGACGGAGTTTGGAAAGGTATCAGGATATAAAATAAATAGCGACAAATCTGAGGCCCTAAATATTAGTCTTCCCCACCCCATAATCAAACTCCTCAAGCTAAATTTCAGCTACCGATGGTGCCCCTCATGCATTAAGTATCTGGGAATTAATGTATCTAGGCACTATCGGGACCTATATAGGGATAACTACCCGAAACTATGGGATCAGATCAAAAGGGATCTAGATCGGTGGGAAGGTTATCAGATCTCATGGATTGGGAGGATGATCTCTACCAAAATGAATATACTCCCAAGAATGTTGTACCTGTTCCAGACGCTCCCAATCCAGGTCCCGGCCGCCGATCTAAAATATATACAGAATAGACTACTCCACTTCATTTGGCAGGGTAAGAGACCCAGGGTAGCCAGATCAGTCCTGATGACCACAAGATCCAGAGGAGGGATGGGGGTGCCTGACCTATATAAATATTACCTAGCCGCTCAGCTCAGGCAGGTAGTAATGTGGAACTCAGACCCGACCCGATGTTGCTGGGTGGGAATGGAAACTCGGTGTGCCAAACTGCCTTCTCTGCAAGCCTGCCTCTGGAGCCTGAACAGAGGAGATGGCCACTTACACAATCTTAAGCTACAGGCCTCACGATTCACGTGGGATACCTGGTCCAGTTGCAAACTTAAATTTAACCTCACATCCACAAACTCACAACTCACCCCCTTTGTTAATAACCCTAAATTCCCTCCAGGATGCGGATCTAAGCTGTTCGCCCACTTTCATACACGGGGTATAGAGGCGATTGCCGACGTACTGAGCCTAGGGAAGCTCCTGAGCCACCAAGAACTGAGGAACAAATTTAAAATTACAAAATTGGACACCTTTAAATATCTACAAATCAGAAACTTTGTCAGAACTACGTGCCCTCATCCAGAATACCCCACTCTCACGACGTTTGAACTCTTGTGTGAGGACAAGTCTCACCAGAAGGGACTCATCTCAGATATTTACAATATCCTAATGCGCTCAACGTCCCCCACACAGCACGACTACATGCTGCGATGGTCAGCGGACCTTAACGTCAATATAGAAAGAGAGACTTGGGAGGAAATCTGGCAGGCAGCCTCAGAAACTTCCCTTTGCACCACAATTAAGGAAAACATCTATAAGATCATGTTTGGCTGGTATCTTACCCCAGCACGATTAAACCAGATCTACCCTCTGGCATCAGACCAATGTTGGAGAGGCTGTGGTAATAGAGGGGACATGGCCCACATCTGGTGGACCTGTCCAGAAATTGTGAAATACTGGGCCAAGGTCCAAATTCTTATAAAAGAGGTCACAGGCCTAGAAATTCCTATTGAACCACTGACCTTCCTGTTGGCAGCACCCATGCCGAATATAGTTCGGCCCACCAGGAAATTAATATCCTTCATTCTCACTGCGGCGAGATGCTGTATTGCAGCCTCCTGGAGGAAAACAGCTACGCCAGCGCTCAATACAATAAAGAAAAGGATTGGGGAAGTAATGACTATGGAAAGGCTCACAGCCAACATCAGACAAAAAACCCCGGCCTTTGAGGATATCTGGGAACCCTGGTTCCACTATACCAGCGCGCCCCGACCAACCCAGGGAGGTGGGAGACTAACTCCCCTCCCATAAGAAAAAAATCAGTACGAACCCCACCAGCCACACCCCATCAGCCCTGTAGGACGACAATACCCTCCCCCCCCCATCCCCCTCCCCCCCCTCTTCCCCCCACCCCCTCAACCACCCCACCACCCTCCCTCCTTACCTTCTCTCTATGAAGGCTCCCCCCCCTTTTTTTCATGGACAACTTAGGTTGCCCTTCTTTCCCCCCCTTTTAAAAAAAAAAATATATATGTTTTGGAAAATGTTAGGCTACACAATTTGTCAGAAATGTTGTACTCTCTAAAAATGCCTAATAAAAACATTGAAAAAAAAAAAAAAAAAAAAAAAACATCGTACAATGGTTGCATCTTTTACTGCTTGAGGATCTTGAACCATTCTATACTTATCAGGTTCACCCTTCGCGGTGCGTTTCTTCACAGGGAAAAGAGGGGTATTGCAGTTTACGGGGAAACGGGGCCCCTTATTTGAGCTGTACAACAATGGGCGGTACCCTTAGGTGCCCGTTATCCTCAGGGCCGGTGGATCATAAGTTGGATGGGATCCTATCCATGACAGCGGGCGGTATACTGGCAGCTGAGGGTTTGTCCGCTAATGCCAAAAGTATCGGAAGGGAACAAAGGGCAGAGACATCTGATTCCCAGAGCGGGGAGGGTACATCAATGGTGTCGTCCTCGGAGAATATTATGGAGGCCTGTAACCTGGACAAAACATCAGCGCCAAACAGATTAAGCGAGCAAGTATAGAAAACTACAAATCGTGCAAATAGTTCAGGGTAGGGACCTATCTGTAGGGGTCGTGTTAATGGGCTAGAGCGCGGTGTGCCATCTACCCCCACACATAAAACATCAATATCAGACAAATAGGAAGGGTCGAGTATGTCTGCAGCTCTAATTACACTCTTGGCTGTACCTGTGTCTACCAGGAAGGGGGTGAGATGACATACATTATTGGGGCGCCTTCTACCTGCTTGGGCGTCTGCCCATATAACCATGGGCAGGGGTCGGGTACTGGGGGGTACTGCTGGAGCTGGAAGCGAAGGTAACAAAGGAGTGAGCATAGATAAATCAGTCACACCACAATTAAAACAATCTTCCCTCCCTTTTCTATCTCCTGCTCGGTCTATTTTTCTCTGGACAGCCTTGGTAACATTAAACCAGGCTTCTGCTATCTTCAGCAGGTTGTTATCATTCAAAATTCCTCTCTTTTCTTTCAATATCTTTCGCCACTCTTCTGGCTGTAACCTGCCTTCTGCTGCAGTAATACTACATACTTTAAACAGCGTACTTGCTTTATTTTTCACTTGTTCTTATATTAACTTCTGTCCTGGCAATGATAAAATAAATGCAGCGGTACCCTTCTGTCCCTCAACAGAATTATTTTGACTCATACTAACGTAAGGTATATTTCCATGTGGGATTCAAAAAAAAAAAACACATAAGACTGCGCTCCCTGAACTTCTCCCTCCCATAGAAAAAGACTCCTCTTTCTAGTTGCTATTAGAACAGAAGGAAAAAGAATATTTTCTGGTTTTAAAAGACCCATTCGTGTGGCCAGCACGAACAAAGTTTTCAAAAAATATTACCAGGGCTGGCATTCTTTTCCGTTCTGTTCTCTCTCTCGGCCACTAGGTGGCAGGCTAAGACTCCTTTCCCTGTCTTACTTGCCTGTGCTCAAATGTTAAAACTGCACCTTTTTTTTTTATTTTTTTCTTCACTTATAACACTTTCTTTCCCTTCCAAATAATATACACAGTATCTAATTGTATCCCAATTCCTGCATATAAACCAGGGGATTTTTGACACTGGCAAACAGAACATACCCAATAAGGGGCCGGTACAGGGGCTGAGGGAGAGGGTCTACCGGTCGTCTGCGGGTATGGGGGTGGATTTCCCTGTAACATTTGGTCTTTTTCTGCCACTACCGAACCAGGGGTCACATTTTCTGGTTTCACATAACAATAACATTTCTTATTTCTCTCTCCACACTCTACTTCTTCATAACCTTCTTTCTGAAGATCTATGGCAACACTCAGAAATTTCTCTTCATTTTCCCACAGGCCTTCATCTTTCAGTTTCCCCTTACACATTTGCATATTCGTTCTTAACAACTTCGGTTGCAATCTTCCCGTAGGGGGTAAATCTAACAGTTTGAACAACAATTTACATTTCTTGGTATACTTCTTTCCCTCCCGTTCTGTCACAAGAGTTACGGAATCCCGTGCACCAGAAGGCAAATCCTTCTTTAAAAACTGCGAGCACATTGTCTATTTTAAAAACAAACTCGGACACGTGCGCCAATTACCGGCGGTACCTGGACTCTTGAGCTTCAGCGATAAATTGACCTAGACGGGGAGGCGCGCAGGCAGTCCCCGGACCGTCACCTGTATGGACGATCCTCCGATTATCTAACAATAGATATCCTTACACACTCGTCCCCTAAATAACCTCGAGAACATTGTCTATCTTCCAAAACAACCTCGTATGAACCTGCGCCACTACCGGCGGTACCGGGATTCTTGAGTCTCAGTGATAAATTGACCTAGACGGGAAGGTGCGCAGACACTCCCCGGACCGTCACCTGTATGGACGGTCCTCCGATTATCTAACAATAGATATCACTAGACTCTTCCCCTTGTGTCTATTTTCTACATTTGATTCCGTAACCCCTATGACTACAAGCATACATATAAACCACACATCTGGCAGTCACAAGACCTTACTAACTATATAAATCCTTGGCGGGAACCACCGGACTCTATGGTCTTGTATAGATTAACAATACTGTTACCGTCAACCAAGAGATCGCCAACCTGAACAGACTGACAGGAGTTCGGTAAAAATATATTCTGAATATATCTTATCTTGTCCTTAGAGGTTGATCAGGCCTCAATCAGTCCGGTCAGGGGACGGTCGTCCGTGGATAGAGACGGGTCCAGGATTGTTCCGGTGTCCCTTCACAAGGATCCTGCCGGCTACGCCAAATGTTGAGGTTCCCTTCTCATGTCAGGGTCTCTGCTCAGATGTGGATTACCAAATTAGTATAACACAAGCCTGGGTGCACCCCGGATCCCAATAAATGACACAGAGTCATGTATCAGTTCCCTCAGGCTCCGTAGTTCAGACTGACGTGCCGAGTATATGTATTACAGAATATATATAGGCAGACAATAAGTTTCAGTTTCGATTCTCTGTAAACCATAAGCTTCAGTTTCGATTCTCTGTAGACCAGCTGAATTCACAGGAAACCGAGAGTTAGCAGAAAAAAGGCTCCTGGTTGAGTTTCGATTCACCTCAGAAAGAGAGAGAGAAAGAGAGAGACTTATTAGCTTATATAAAAACATACTGCGTTATTTCCAAGCCTTGAAATTAAAGCAGATTCAATATGGCGGAATGCATACAAAATGGACGAATAGTTTCTTATAATACTTTATTACCTTCACAGTAATACCGGTATACACATACACCCAGAGAGGTAATACCGGTATACACATACACCCAGAGAGGTAATACCAGTATACACGTACACGCCCAGAGAGGTAATACCGGTATACACATATACACCCAGAGAGGTAATACCGGTATACACATACACACCCAGAGAGGTAATACTGGTATACACATACACGCCCATAGAGGTAATACCGGTATACACATACATGTCCAGAGAGGAAATATCGGTATACACGTACACGCCCAGAGAAGTAATACTGGTATACACATACACGCCCAGAGAGGAAATATCGGTATACACGTACACGCCCAGAGAGGTAATACTGGTATACACATACACGCCCAGAGAGGTAATACCGGTATACAGATACACGCCCAGAGAGGTAATACTGGTATACACATACACGCCCAGAGAAGTAATACTGGTATACACATACACGCCCAGAGAAGTAACACTGGTATACACACATATATCCGCTACAGACCATGGTTAATTCATTAAGAGTTTGGGAGGCCACAAAATTTAGCTGCCACTTGACTACCAAAGGTTCACTGATGACCCCAATTGCCGGCAATCCAGACTCCGCTCCAGGGCTGAATAGCAAGAACCTCTTCAATTGGATTCAAGCGGGGATAACCCGTCTTAAGGATCTGCAGGGTAGAAATTACATACAATCGTTTGAGCAAATTAAATCCTCTAAAGCTATCCCAAATAAAGAATTCTATCGATACCTCCAGATCAGAGATTTTTATAACAAAACCCCAATCAGACCGGCACGAACAAATTTTGAGCAGCTGTGTGCTAGAGCTACGGACACAAGGGGACTCACATCTAGGATGTACAGGGAAGTGATCTGTCCAGTGACGCCCAACGAGACCAGACTGTGTTACATTAGACACTGGGAATCAGACTTAGGCCGAGTCCATAGAAGGACAGGCCGTGCTGAGCTGTGCGGACGCTCCGCGCTGAGCCCCTGCATCCTCAATGTGGATGCCTTTAGAGGTGGCTCACGTGAGCGTCCGCAGGCGTGCTGATGCACTGGAGTTTTCAGCTGAGCGCCAAGCTGTTTTTCAGCGCGCTGTCGGCTGAAAACATGCAATCAGCGTGGAGCTGCGTCAACGTCACGGCGCCGACTTCAGTGCGTCGCGGGCGATTGGCCCAGAGACGTCACTGCCCCGCCTCCCTCAGTCTCCCCCCGCCTCCGATCGCGCCTGCTTGCTCGCCTGCATGGGCATGAAATCGCGCAGATTTCAGCAGGTGAGCCTCAGCATCAGCGCAGCTCGGAACTCCTCACCCCTCTATGGCCCGGGCCTTAGGAGAGACTTTAGAGGACGACACGACATGAGAATTATTGTTTGTTAAAGGTTTACTGTACCTTGCCTTGAATGTAGATCAGGCTATCTTTGAAAGGCCCTAACAACATATCTACATTACCGTGTGGACACTATTTTATGTCAATTGTTATAGCATACATGTATCATCTATTTTATACATGTATATCTTATCACTTTTATTGAATGTTTTTAATTACTATCACATATTAAATAATTATTCTTCATGTATAATTTGCACATCTTTTATTATCATATAGTATGTTTTTTATAACTATCACTTTATGTATTTGTCATGTAATTGTCATTTTTTTCTCAACCTCATGTTTTTTCCATGTTTTCCCCCCCACCCAGCCCCAAGAAGTTAATTATCTAATTATTACCCATGTGCCTTGAAGCATTTAATCACGTATTTAGCTATATATGTGGTTCTCCAACAGTTTAGTGTTAACCCCTGAGGAAGTCGCATGAAGCGACGAAACGCGTAGGGAAAGAGAAAATATTGGACTTTAATACATCAGAAGTATATTCGTCATTACTTTGGCGCCATTCCATTCCTGTATTGGAGCAGTGCAGGGTGTGCTTATTGAACTGTGCCTGGATCCTGTGCTACTACCCGGTGACCAGCTATCGTGAGACTTGAATACCAGGAAGAGATTGAGTGCGCGCGCACGTTCCTGGCGTCCGCAATGGAAGCTTACCAGACCAGCTGCACTTGGATCGGCACACAGATGGAATAACGGGTGATGCACCAAGATCATTTTAACCACTGATTATGACCTTTTTATCTATTGTAAGTGTCTGTAATCTAGCAGCATTTATCAATAAATTATCTATTTACAGTATTATACTATGGGAGCAGCGCCGTCTTCTTTTTGTTTCATATATATATATATATACAGTGGTTGACAAATCACCAAAAAATCTACTCGCCACACAAAAAAATCTACTCGCCACCTAGTACCAAACGTGTGCTGCTTGGGCCAATATTTACTCGCCCGGGGGTTAAATCCACTCGCCCGGGGCGAGCAAATGTATAGGTTTGTCGAACACTGTATATATATATATATATATATATATTTGGAAATGACACATACCTCCAGACAACCGGGACCGCTGTGGGTACTCGGATGGCGCCACAGTATACCAATCTGTTCTGCGCAAAACTGGAAAGTGACTTTCTTTCCACCTGTCACTTGAAACCCCTTACATACCTTCGCTACATCGATGACATCCTCCTGATTTGGACCTCTGGCGAACAGGATCTCCTACATTTCTATGACAACTTCAATACGTTCCACCCGACAATCAACCTCAAACTCACCCATTCCCCAGATGAAGTACATTTCCTAGACACCCCCATTACTATAAAGAACAACCAACTACAGACTTCTGTATACCGCAAACCTACAGACAGAGCCAGCTATTTGAGGGACAACAGCTTCCACCCGACACACACCAAACATGCAACCATCTTCAGTCAAGCCATACGATACAACTCGGATATGCTCCGACACAGCAGACAGAGACCAGCGGATTAAAGCCTTGAGATCAGATTTTATAAACCGTGGATATAACCGCAGAATTGTAGACCAGCAAATTCACAAAGCCACCAGAATACCAAGAAGTGATCTCCTTGAATACAAACAGAAAGAGACAAGCGACAGGGTACCTTTGGTGGTCACATATAACCCACACCTAGGAGCCCTATGCAAGATCGCCAGGGAACTACAACCCATCTTCCAGGAAGATACAAGACTGCAACAGGTCTTCCCTGAAGCACCCTTATTATCATACAGGCAACCTCATAATCTCAAGAATATTATGGTGAGGAGTAAAGTATTCAGCACTACAACTGAATGCGGGACGAAACCATGCCAGGACGCAAGATGCAAAACCTGCGCAATGCTCTACACAGCGGACACAATACAAATACCGAACAGGAATCGGGAATACAAAATCAGAAGAAGGTTCACCTGTTCCTCCAGCAATATCGTGTACCTCATCATGTGCATGAAATGCTCAGGGGGCTGCTACTAAATAGGTGAGACGGGGCAGGGGCTAAACAAGAGAATGAACCTGCATCGCCACAGCATCACACGCGGAACAAGAGACAGTCCTGTCGGCGAACATTTCTCTGACTCTGGCCATAAGATGAACGATCTGAAGGTGGCCATACTCAAAGGCAATCTTAAAACACCGAAAGAGAGACGGTTGCATGAATACAAATTTATGCAACTGTTCGGGACACTTAGCGGTGGTCTAAACAGAGATCGAAATTTTATGAGTCATTACTGACACAAGTGAACTCTCTTCCCATGAGCGCTATAGGCCATGTCTGTACATACTGGGCTATATGTACGCACACACAGCTGTCTCTTACACATACTAATACTCCTTGTTTTTCCATCCCTATACACCAATAGGGACCACATAGTTTCTACACACACTTTTAGTTATGCTACAATCTCTCACATTTCCACACCTACCCACACCATTTATATTAACTCTCACTCCACACACCTTTTGTAAAGCACTGTATACACTGTGGACTCTCCATTCATTTATATTCACACAGATACACACACACTCTTACATCACTAACTTTCAGGAACCATTTATCTAGCCATAAATCTCATCCACACACGGGGGAGGGACAAGCACAGATAACATTCCAAGAGACACTGTTTTTAAGTATACCCTTTGCTTGCTTCATTCCTTGTAACATCGCCGGAAGAAGAGATCAGTGTATCCCGAAAGCTCACACAAATAAAAGCATTTTGTTAGCCAGAGAACTGTATCATCTATTTATTTTTTGATTATATATATATACATATATATATGTGTGTTTGTGTGTATATACAGTGTATATATATATATACCATAATACTGAGTTAAGTTATGGTGAGTAGAAAAAGTGACAAAAACCCTCCACAGGAAAGCAAATATGCAAATACAACTGTATGCTCATCTGCATGTCTTAGGCAGGTCTGCAACCCCACACTGATGAGACCCATTAAGGTCGAAACAGCTGTCTGTGGGTGGTTTTCTGGGTATGCACCTTAACCCTGGCTGTGCTCAAAGCTGTGACCATGCAGCAAGCTTAAGCCTATAGGGAACCATGTTAAAAATGGTTTTTGAGGCAAAAAGTGACACTGTGTGCTCATTTGCATGTCATTTCCCAGAATCCCTTGCTGCAGTGGAAGTGCTGTATGCTGGGTGATAATGGGGAAAGGCGGGGTTGCAGACCTGCCTAAGACATGCAGATGAGCATACAGTTGTATTTGCATATATATATATATATATATGTATGTGTGTGTGTATATATATATATATTTATATACGCTGTACGACAAATAATGATAACCAGTCGCCCGTGGCGAGTGGATATAGGCCGCTGGCGAGCCGTGCTCTATGAATTCCCCTGCTCGTGCCAATTTTTTATTTTTTTAAAATAAATAAATAATCCCCCTCCCTGATTGGGTTAACGCGGGAAGAGGGCCGCGGGGAAGAGCCCCTTCCCCTGATCTCCTCCCCCTCCTGATTTCCTCCCCCTCCTGCCCCTGATCTCCTCCCGTGAGTCAGGGGGGGCCCGGCCGGGCGCCAGTTAATTACATTTAAAAAAAAGTTGAAAAAAATGGCAGGGATTTCCGTTGTCCCGGCGCGCATGCACAGGGCAAGCAGGGTGTCCTGCCCTCTGCGCTGCCTGTGGGCCCGCTGCCTGTTCCCCCCAGCAACCCAGCCTCCCCGCACCCCTCCCCCCCCCCCGCTCCCCACGTGGGACGGAGGGGGAAGCGCCAACACAAGCCCCGTGCGCAACCCAGCCCCCATCCGCTCCCAACTAGATACGGAGGGGGAAGCGCCAACCCATCTTCCCCCGTGCGCGCCTCCTGCCCCTGATCTCCTCCCCCTGATCTCCTCCCCCTGATCTCCTCCCCCTGATCTCCTGCTCGATCCCCGCTTGCTCCCCGGGGGTGTCCGCCTCTGAAGGGGGTTCGCTTCGGTGGGGGGAACATGCTGCGGCGTCGGCCGCTTCGGGGGGGCGGCCCCTTGCAGAGAGCCCTGCTGCCTTGCGGAGGCCCCCGCTGCGATGTGTGACCCCCCCTGCCTTGCAGAGGCCCCGCTGCCGTGTGGAGGGCCCACTGCTGTGCGGAGGCCTCACTGCTGCCACGTGCGACCCGGTGAGTGTGTGTGTGTGACAGACTGAGTGACTGAGTGACTGTGTGTGTGTCTGTGAGTGTCTGTGAGTGTCTGTATCTGTGAGTGTGTCTGTGAGTGTGTGTCTGTGTGAGTGTGTCTGTGTGTCTGTGAGTGAGTGTGTCTGTGAGTGAGTGTGTCTGTGTGTGTGTGTGTGTGTGTGTGTGAGTGAGTGTGTCTGTGAGTGAGTGTGTGTGTCTGTGTCTGTGTCTGTGAGTGTGTGTGTCTCTGAGTGAGTGTCTGTGTGTCTGTGAGTGTTTGTGTGTGTCTGTGAGTGTTTGTGTGTGTCTGTGAGTGTGTGTCTGTGAGTGTGTCTGAGTCTGAGTGTGTCTGTTTCTGAGTGTGTGTCGCTGAGTGTGTCTCTGCATGTCTGTGAGAGAGTGAGAGTGAGTGTGTGTTTCTGTGAGTGAGTGTGTGTCTGTGTGTCTGAATGTGTCTGTGAGTGAGTGTGTCTGTGAGTGTGTGTGTCTCTGAGTGAAGGTGTCCTTGAGTGAGTGTGTCTGAGTGAGTGTGTCTGTGAGTGTGTGTCTGTGAGTGTGTGTCTGTGAGTGTGTGAGTGTGTGTCTGTGAGTGTGTGACTGTGAGTGTGTGTCTGTGAGTGTGTGTCTGAGTGTGTGTGTGTGTCTGAGTATGTGTCTGTGAGTGTGTGTCTGTGAGTGTGTGTGTTTGTGAGTGTGTGTGTCTGAATGAGTGAGTGTGTCTGTGAGTGAGTGTCTTTGTGTGTCTGTGAGTGGGTGGGTGTGTCTGTGAGTGAGAGTGAGTGTGTCTGTGAGTGAGTGTGAGTGTGTGTGTCTGTGAGTGAGTGTGTGTCTGTGAGTGTCTGTGAGTGAGTGTGTGTGTCTGTGAGTGTGTCGCCCCCTTCCTCTCCCTGTCGCCCTCTCCCTGTGTCGCCCTCTCCCTGTGTCGCTCTCTCCCTCTCCCTTTGTCGCCCTCGCCATCTCTCCCTCTTGCCCTCTCACTCTCACCCTCTCACTCTCTTTCTTTGTCTCTCATTCTCTCTGCATGTGTGTTCTCTCTCTCTGTCTCTGTCTCTCTCATTCTCTCGCCTTCTGTGTCTCTCTGTGTGTCTCTTTCTCTCTGTGTGTGTCACTTTCTTGTGTGTGTGTCTCTTTCTCTGTGTGTGTGTGTGTGTGTGTGTCTCTTTCTCTGTGTGTCTCTCTCTTTCTCTGTGTCTCTCTTTCTCTGTGTGTCTCTCTTTTTCTGTGTGTCTCTCTTTTTCTTTGTGTCTCTCTTTTTCTGTGTGTCTCTCTTTTTCTGTGTGTCTCTCTTTTTTCTGTGTGTCTCTCTCTTTCTGTGTGTCTCTTTCTGTGTGTCTCTCTTTTTCTGTGTGTGTGTGTGTGTGTGTCTCTCTGTGTGTCTCTGTGTGTGTGTGACTTTGTGTGTTTCTCTCTGTCTGTCTGTCTCTCTCTCTCTCTCTGTCTGTCTCTCTCTCTCTCTGTCTGTCTCTCTCTCTCTGTGTCTGTCTCTTTCTGTGTCTGTCTCTTTCTGTGTCTGTCTCTCTCTGTGTCTGTCTCTCTCTGTGGCTGTCTCTCTCTGTGTCTGTCTCTCTCTGTGTCTGTCTCTCTCTCTCTCTCTCTCTCTCTCTCTCTCTCTCTCTGTTTCTGTCTCTCTCTCTCTGTTTCTCTCTCTCTCTCCCTCTGTGTCTGTCTATCTCTCTCTCTGTGTCTGTCTCTCTCTGTGTCTGTCTCTCTCTGTGTCTGTCTCTCTCTGTGTCTGTCTCTCTCTGTGTCCGTCTCTCTCTCTCTGGGGGCTATGCACTAAGCTCAATGGCTTTGCGTTCTGATTTGGCCAAAAAGCAGGTCCGTTAAAAAGTGAAGCCGGGAACGCGATGCACTAAGGCCTTGAGGCCATTTTTTAACGTACCTGCTCAAAATAGCTCAGAACAGCCACAGCGTACGAGTTGCTTTTTTCCCCCTGCTAGCGTTCTGAACCTTTCCGTTCGCTAGCTGATAGAAAAAAAAAGCCACCTGTAACATTTGCATGGAGATTTGCTATCTCCATGCAAGACTGTTACAGGCGATCGTACACTAAATAAAAACATTTTAATAATAGTGTAAAAAAGCAGGGGGTCTCCCGAGCTGAACCTCATTGTTTTCAGGTCCGAGGACACCCTACTTCAGGAGTTACAGGCCCCGTTATGGGGTGCCGGTGTCCCCTGCAGTTTAAAGCTCCCGCGTCACGTGACCGGGTTATTTACATTCTGCAGAGGGATACCGCCACCCCATAAAGGGGCCTGTATCTCTTGAAATAGGGGGTCCTCGGACCTGAAACCAATGCGGTTCAGCTCAGGAGATCCCCTGCACATCTACACTAGTATAAAAACATACATAACAATTAACAATAATTCATTACCGTAGCGGCTAACCGCTATGGTAATGAAGCAGCATTAATGTATTTTAAATAATAGTGTGCGGGAGCAGGGGGTCCCCTGAGCTGAAAAGCATTGATTTCTGCCTCAGAGACCCCCTGCTTCCCGAGTTACAGGTCCCGGTATGGGGCATCGGGTGCCAGTGCCACCGCCATCTTTATAGCGTCCAAGACGTGACGTGGGCTCTATGAAGATGGCGTCCGCACTGGCACCGATGCCCCAAAGTGGGGCATGTAACTCGGGAAGCAGGGGGTCTCTGAGGCAGAAATCAATGCGGTTCAGCTCAGGGGACCCCCTGCTCCCGCACACTATTAATAAAAATACATTAATGCTGCTTCATTAACTTAGCGGATAGCCGCTAAGGCAATGAAGGGGTTAAGGCACATTAGCATGTTTATTGGGGACAATTGCCTCCAATAAACAACACACATCCCCCCCGCCCCCTAACACATACAGTACTGTAATGGGCAAAATTACTATTATCCACATATGGATAATAATGCATTTGCCCATTTAAAATACATATAAATGACAATAAATACAATAAAAACATTTTACACTTACGTTTTACAGGCACCCACGATGAAGGCCGTCTTTATCCTCATCTTCATCCTGCTCATGCCCCTACGGTGCTGCAAAACATGCACAACAATTACAATAGCCAATGTAATGTCCCCATACCCCTTAATCACCATAGCGGTTATTAACCGCTACAGTCATTAAGGGGTTAACCCACCCTCACCCACCATTTGGGAGGCCTACATACCCTCCAACTCTAACCCCCCACCCCGTGAGGCCTAACCACCCTCACCCACTACCCACAAGGGAGGCCTACCCACATACCCTTGGGGCCAATACACCCCCCCCCCCCCCCCCAACACATACAGTACAATAATGTGCAAAATAACTATTATCCAGATATGGATAATATATTATTTGCCCATTATGAAACACATAAAACATCCACAAATCAAAACATTAATTTTTAATCTTAAAACCACCACATTTCATGTTACAATAAATCCAGCAGCCATTTCAAATATAAAAAAAACAAACTGCAGCTACACAAATGTCTATGAAATGTCACAAAATTGCATAGAGTGTGTACATGATGCAATTAATATGTGCATCATATAACACTATGCAAAATATATGTAACAATAAAATACACTATGAACAATGTCCCCTAACCACCAATGCCATCCTGAAAATCAATTAGAATCTAACCAACATCAATACAATTAACATCAATCAATTAATCCATTTCCTCAAACAATTAAAATACAATACAAATCAATTATACAATTCCCTATTCAATTGCTAAAGCCAAACCATTGGCAAAACAAATCTAATTTAAAGTAACCACCATCATTCTAATCTTACTACCATAAAGAAGGCATTAGCTAAATAGAAATTATTCACAAAAATGACAAAATAAAGATGCTAAATACATTATCCATACATGAAAAGAACCTAAACATGAGCCAAACAATCAATTATTATCCCTTTATGTCTATCCATACAGATAGATAAACATAACATACAGGGGCAATAATACAGCATAAAATACAATGCATTTACATACAAAATTCACATACAATACACTCATTCAGTGTCCGTGAATGTATTATATACATAGATACAGTAACGGGCATTAAATGGGAGTGAAAAAATAAAAGACATGAATGAAAAATTATAAAAACCTGTAAAAGTTCAAATAATAAACTTTTCTTTTGTTTACTCACCATTAGATGTCCACTCACCGAAATCCAAGCGACCCGGAAGCACAGGAACCAATCCACAGGTAAGCCATAAAATAATAAACCATAACAAATCCACGTCTGTGTCTTCTTTGGGGTCTTCCGGGGTCTTCTTCCATCTTCTTCCGGCTTCTTACGCCACGCCCTTCTTCTCTTCTTAGGAGGGGAGATGTTCCCTCCTCGGCGACTAGCTTCAAAATGAGGCGACATAGGCTTTTATAGGCCTATGACGTCACATTTTGGTCAAATGTTTCCCACGGTCCTGATTGGGCCGTGAAAAACATGTGATTTGGCCGATGCAAAAAAAATGATGACGTCCTTTAAAGGCAATGAAAGCACAGCCAATCAGAATGGCTTTGCTTCAATTGCCTTTAAGATGACGTCATTAAAAGAAACATGGCCGGTCTCACATGGTATGGTAGCCAAACAGAGCGTGGGAAATACATCCCAACTCTGATTGGCTCTAGTACCATGTGACAGGCTTTCAAAGACGTCACATCCGTTCTCCCCCAAGCCTCTGTCACATGGTCTACTAGAGCCAATCAGAGATGGGATGGAGTTCCCACGCTCTGATTGGCTATGGTACCATGTGAGGCCAACCATGTTTCTTTTAATGACGTCATCTCGAAAGCTCGCACAAATAAAAGCATTTCGTTAGCCACAGAACGGTATCATCTATTTATTTTTTGATTATTGAAGCTCGGCTAACACGGTATACTGTATATATATATTATATACAGTGTTCGACAATCCTATACATTTACACGCCCGGGGCGGGTGGATGTAATCCCCGGGCGAGTAAATATTGGCCCAAGCAGCACACGTCTTTTTTTTTTTAAATTCCCCCGCTCGCGCTAAAATTTTCCCTGCTCGTGGTGCCTGAAAAAAAAAAAAACTCCCCTACCTGACAGCTGATTGGCGCGCGCTCCCAGGCATTGTGGGCGCGCGGTCAGGCTCTATATGAGCCCGCCCCCAACGAGCGGCCATTCTTTCTGGCCGGAGTTATGTTGCAGAGTAAGTACACTCCAATCCTCCGGCCCCTCTTCTCCTTCCCTGCGAGCCAAGGTGTTTCCCCGCTTCCTCCCCCCTCCCCCTCGATACTCGTGCCGCGGGGTGAGTGATGGTCGTGGGGGTGTCCCCCGCCTTCTCTCCCCGGTCCCGCGCTGCTTCCCTCGATACTCGCGCCGCGTGGCGAGTGATGGTAGTGGGGGTGTCCCCCCCCCTTCTCTCCCCGGTCCCGCGCCGCTTCCCTCGATACTCGCGCCGCGGGGCGAGTGATGGTAGTTGGGGTGTCCCCCCCCTTCTCTCCCCGGTCCCGCGCCGCTTCCCTCGATACTCGCACCGAGGGGCGAGTGATGGTAGTGGGGGTGTCCCCCCCTTCTCTCCCCGGTCCCGCGCCGCTTCCCTCGATACTCGCGCCGCCAGGTCAATGATGGTAGTGGGGGTGCCCCCCCCTTCTCTCCCTGGTCCCGCGCCGCTTCCGGCTTCCCCCGATACTAGCGCCGCGAGTGATGGTAGTGGGGGTGTCCCCCCCTTCTCTCACCGGTCCTGCGCCGCTTCCCTCGATACTCGCGCCACGGGGCAAGTGATGGTAGTGGGGGTGTCCCCCCCCTTCTCTCCCCGGTCCCGCGCCGCTTCCCTCGATACTCGTGCCGCGGGGCGAGTGATGGTAGTGGGGGTGTTTCCCCCCTTCTCTCCCCGGTCCCGCGCCGCTTCTCTCGATACTCGCACCGCGGGGCGAGTGATGGTAGTGGGGGTGTTCCCCCCCTTCTCTCCCCGGTCCCGCGCCGCTTCCCTCGATACTCGCGCCGCCAGGTCAATGATGGTAGTGGGGGTGCCCCCCCTTCTCTCCCCGGTCCCGCGCCACTTCCGGCTTCCCCCAATACTCGCGCCACGAGTGATAGTAGTGGGGGTGTTACCCTCCTTCTTTCCCCGGTCCCGCGCGGGTCTGGAGATGGTAGCGGGGGTGTTCCCCCCCCTACCTCCTTGGTCTCCGCTTCCCCACGGTCCCGTGGCTGCCCGAGCAGGCCGGGAGATGGTCGGGGGGGTGGGGGGGGGGTGTGGTGGTGCTCGGTCGCGCGACCTTTCCTCTTCTTACCCCTGTCGTGTATGTGTGTGTGTGTATATGTGTGTGTGTGTGTATGGGTGTGTGTGTGTGTGTGTGTGTATATATGTGTGTGTGTGTGTATGGGTCTGGGTGTGTGTGTTTGTGTATGGGGGTGTGTGTATGGGTGTGTGTGTGTGTGTGTGTGTGTGTGTGTGTGTGTGTGTGTGTGTGTGTGTGTATGGGTCTGGGTGTGTGTGTATGGGTCTGGGTGTGTGTGTTTGTGTATGGGGGTGTGTGTATGGGTGTGTGTGTGTGTGTGTGTGTGTGTGTGTGTGTGTGTGTGTGTGTGTGTGTGTGTGTGTGTGTGTGTGTGTGTGTGTGTGTGTGTGTGGGGGGGGGTCTGGGTCTGGGTGTGTGTGTATATGGGTCTGTGTGTGTGTGTGTGTGTGTGTGTATATGAGTGTATATGGGTCTGTGTGTGTGTGTGTGTGTGTGTGTGTGTGTGTGTGTGTGTGTGTGTGTGTGTGTGTGTGTGTGTGTGTGTGTGTGTGTGTATATGTGTCTGGGTGTGTGTATGGGGGTGTGTGTATGGGTCTGTGTGTGTGTGTAGATGGGTCTGTCTGTGTGTGTATATGGGTCTGTGTGTGTATATGGGTCTGTGTGTGTGTGTATATGGGTCTATGTGTGTGTGTGTATGGGTCTGGGTGTGTGTGTGTGTCTGGGGGTGTGTGTATGGGTGTGTGTGTGTGTATGGGTCTGGGTGTGTGTGTATATGGGTCTGTGTGTGTGTGTGTGTGTGTGTGTGTATATGAGTGTATATGGGTCTGGGTGTGTGTGTGTATGGGGGTGTGTGTATGGGGGTGTGTGTATGGGTCTGTGTGTGTGTATATGGGTCTGTCTGTGTGTGTATATGGGTCTGTGTGTGTGTGTGTATATGGGTCTGTGTGTGTATATATGGGTCTGTGTGTGTGTGTATATGGGTCTGTGTGTGTGTATATGGGTCTTTGTGTGTGTGTGTGTGTGTGTGTGTATATGGGTCTTTGTATGTGTGTGTGTGTGTATATGGCTGTGTGTGTGTATATGGGTGTGTGTGTGTATATGGGTGTGTGTGTGTATATGGGCGTGTGTGTATATGGGTGTGTGTGTGTATAGTGTGTGGGAGAGTGTGTGTGCGTGGGAGAGTGTGTGTAGGATACCAGAAGTGTCACATCACCCCAACCCCCAATCACCCCACCCCCAATCACCCAATCACCCCTCACCCCACCCAATCACCCCGTCACCCCACCCAATCACCCCGTCACCCCACCCAGTCACCCCGTCACCCCACCCAATCCTCCCGTCACCCCACACAATCACCTCATCACCCCACCCAATCACCCCATCACCCCACCCAATCACCTCGTCACCCCACCCAATCACCCCACCCAATCACCCCGTCACCCCACCCAATCACCCCGTCACCCCACCCAATCACCTCGTCACCCCACCCAATCACCCCGTCACACCCCGTCTCTCGCCCCCTGTCTCTCTCTCTCACCCTCTCTCTCACCCTCTCTCTCTCTCTCTCACCCTCTCTCTCTCACCCTCTCTCACTCTCTCTCACCCCCTCTCTCTCTCTCTCTCTCTCTCACCCCCCTCTCTCTCTTTCTCTCTCTCTCACCCCCTCTCTCTCTCTCTCTCACCCTCTGCCTGTGTCTGTCTCTCACTCTGTTTCTGGATCTCTTATTTACCCTATATATCTTAATTACCCTATACTACACCGAAATAACCTATTCTGCTTTCTTCCAGATCTGACTCAAGCTTCATACGGAAGACATCGGAACCCCCCTAACCCAGAAGACAGGTAGGTAACACCTCCCCTCCAATGTGGTAAAATAATTAGTGCAGATTAGCGCTAGTGTAGACAATATTATACAGTGATATAAACAGTGGAACAAAACCTGTGATACAGTTTGTGATGAAGGTAGTCCTTGAGCTGCCTGAGAGGTTGATCCGGTATCTTCCAACCAGACGAAAAGATTCATGTAGAACGGCCTCCTATGGCGCTGAGGATGAAGAATGGAATAAAGTCTTGTACAGTGGTTTCTTCTTATGTGGAATACCTCAGAGAAGGGAACAAGAAATAGACAGAAAACACCACAATAGTGTATTACCCTTGAGACAACAATGGCCGTGGTGGACAAGATACAAAGAGCTAATAAAAAATGCACAAATGCGCACCAGGGATTAGTGGAAGGTAATTTATTAAAAATACACACAAACTCTGAGGGGATCCAACCCCACCTCAGAACAGCTGTGCAGCTGGACGGCTAAGTACTACCCAGGAGAACACCTGATGGTGACTAAACCCTAAGCTGCACAGTATACAATAATCCTGACGAAGTACTTGGTACGAAACGCGTACTGTAGAGGTCACGACATCTCATCCTGCGCGTGTATGCTGGTAAGCTGAGACGGAGCCTGCAGGAGACAGCAGCGGTTTTTTCCATCTCCGCGGTGCTGAGATCCGGATCCTGTGCAGCCACCGCGAGTCTGCTGACTGTCTCAGTGTGAGTGTCCGTTTCCCCTTGCTAGTGCCCAACCTTATGGCGGTTTCTATACAAATCTGTTGATAGGTTGTTTTCATGTTTGTTTTTTTCTTTCATGTGTTTTTATATAAATTTTACTGTATTTGTATACTGTGCAGCTTAGGGTTTAGTCACCATCAGATGTTCTCCTGGGTAGTACTTAGCCAACCAGCTGCACAGCTGTTCTGAGGTGGGGTTGGATCCCCTCAGAGTTTGTGTGTATTTTTAATAAATTACCTTCCACTAATCCCTGGTGCGCATTTGTGCATTTATTATCTTGTATTTCAGAGTGCCCTCCCCCCTTTTTAAGGGGGGTTCACCTAGATTTGAGAGTTTCTGGGGAGACGCTTTATGTACATGCTGCAAAGGGATCATCCACACCATCATACAGCACGAGCGCTGAATATCCTGTTTTTTCTACCTTCAAGATACAAAGAGCATTTATTGGTTAAAACAATTGTAACCTCAATTGATATAAAACATGTAATGAATTAATAAACAGTAGACTATTCTCCTGTTGAACAAGAAGATTGTTCTCCTGCTGAATAAGAAAAGGCTCCCAAGCGCTTGTGCTTAAGGAAGCTACGTTGCTCCGCCGTGTGGTAAAACTGAAATCCTACTCACCGTCCATGAGTAGGACATGTGCAGTGGTTCGGGGTCTTTGCCAGGGATAGCCGCTCGCCGTGGGGTGCAGAACGTCCGTTAGTGCAGGGAGATCTCCTGCAGTCCTCGTGGTTTTGCTGCCAACAGAGTATTTTCCAAACGTCTCCTCCTGCTGACGTCACCGTCTGATGTGCACAGCTACGGTGTCCCTGGATGGCCAAAAACCTTCTCATGGACGGTGAGTAGGATTTCAGTTTTACCACACGGCGGAGCAACGTAGCTGCCTTAAGCACAAGCGCTTGGGAGCCTTTTCTTATTCAGCAGGAGAACAATCTTCTTGTTCAACAGGAGAATAGTCTACTGTTTATTAATTCATTACATGTTTTATATCAATTGAGGTTACAATTGTTTTAACCAATAAATGCTCTTTGTATCGTGTCCACCACGGCCATTGTTGTCTCAAGGGTAATACACTATTGTGGTGTTTTCTGTCTATTTCTTGTTCCCTTCTCTGAGGTATTCCACATAAGAAACCACTGTACAAGACTTTATTCCATTCTTCATCCTCAGCGCCATAGGAGGCCGTTCTACACGAACCTCCCCTCCAATGTATAACATTGCGGGAATGAGGGTACCTGGACATTGAGGGACTACGGATCCGGTAAGATCCCAGACGGGATTTCTGCTTTAGATATTGTGAAGCGGGGGCATCCAGACACTGATTAAGGGGTTCAGGAAACTAGTCATTCACACCTGGCTTTTATTTCTAGATCGACATTTACACAGACACACACACACGTAACAAGGGCTAATTGTAGTATAATGTAATACAATAAATATATTTGTCATTTAAATGGATTTTATTCATATGTTTTATTTTAAAGCGGGGTTGGGGGCGGGGTTGGGGGCGGGACTAGGGGCGGAGTTGGGGGCGGGACTAGGTGGCGAGTAGATTTTTTGGTTGGGCGAGTAGATTTTTGGGTGATTTGTCGAACACTGTATATATATATATATATATATATATATATATATATATATATACAGCTAAACCCCGTTATAACGTGGGTCTCGGGGTCCACCCCGAGACCACCGCGTTACTAACGGGGTCGCGAGAAAAAAAAATGGCCGCCGCGCTTTAGCGCATATTCATCCCGCGGGACAGGAGATGGGAGCGGGCATGTCCCTCCGCTCCCCGCTTCCCCCTGTCACCGCGGGACAGGCCGCAGGGCAGGAGATTGGAGCGGGGATGTCCCTCCTGTCCCCGCTTCCCCTGTCACCGCGGGACAGGCCGCGGGGCAGGAGATGGGAGCGGGGATGTCCCTCCTGTCCCCGCTTCCCCTGTCACCGCGGGACATGCAGCGGGGCAGGAGATGGGAGCGGGGATGTCCCTCAGGTCGCCGCTTACCTCAGATCCCGCTGCCTGCATGGAGGTGGTAGCGGGGGGTTTCTTCTCCCCACCGCTGTCCCTGGCGCTCCCGCTGCCTGCGCGGGAGGAGGGGGGGGGAGCGGGTGGTGGTGCTGGTCGCGGCCTTTCCTCTGCTCCGACCCCACCCCCCGTCTGTGTAGAGTGAGAGAGTGTGTGTGTGTGTGTATGTATATATGGGAGAGAAAGTGTGTGTGTGTATATGGGTGTGTGTATGTGGGTGTGAGTGTGTGTAAGTGTCTGTGAGTGTGTGTAAGTGTCTGAGTGTGTGTGTAAGTGTGTGTAAGTGTGTGTGTGTCTGTGAGTGTCTAAGTGTGTGTAAGTATGTGAGTGTCTGTGAGTGTCTGTGAGTGTGCGTGAGTGTGCGTGAGTGTGCGTAAGTGTGCGTGGGTGTGTGTGAGTGTGTGTGAGTGTGCGTGAGTGTGCGTAAGTGTGTGTGAGTGTCTGTGAGTGTCTGTAAGTGTGTGTGAGTGTGTGTGCAGTGTGTCAGTGTGTGCAGTGTGAGCAGCAATGAGGAGTGTGTGTGCAGTGTACAGTGTGTGTGCAGTGTGTCAGTGTGTGCAGTGTGAGCAATGAGCAGTGTGTGCAGTGTGCAGTGTGTGTGCAGTGTGTGTGCAGTGTGTCAGTGTGTGCAGTGTGAGCAATGAGGAGTGTGTGTGCAGTGTACAGTGTGTGTGCAGTGTGTCAGTGTGTGCAGTGTGAGCAATGAGCAGTGTGTGTGCAGTGTGTCAGTGTGTGCAGTGTGAGCAATGAGCAGTGTGTGTGCAGTGTGTCCAATGAGCAGTGTGTGTGCAGTGTGCAGTGTGTGTGCAGTGTGTCCAATGAGCAGTGTGTGTGCAGTGTGTCAGTGTGTGCAGTGTGAGCAATGAGCAGTGTGTGTGCAGTGTGCAGTGTGTGTGCAGTGTGTCCAATGAGCAGTGTGTGTGCAGTGTGCAGTGTGTGTGCAGTGTGTCCAATGAGCAGTGTGTGTGCAGTGTGTCAGTGTGTGCAGTGTGAGCAATGAGCAGTGTGTGTGCAGTGTGCAGTGTGTGTGCAGTGTGTCAGTGTGTGCAGTGTGAGCAATGAGCAGTGTGTGTGCAGTGTGCAGTGTGTGTGCAGTGTGTCAGTGTGTGCAGTGTGAGCAATGAGCAGTGTGTGTGCAGTGTCAGTGTGTGCAGTGTGTGTGCAGTGTGTCAGTGTGTGCAGTGTGAGCAATGAGCAGTGTGTGTGCAGTGTGTGTGCAGTGTGTCAGTGTGAGCAATGAGCAGTGTGTGTGCAGTGTGCAGTGTGTGTGCAGTGTGGCAGTGTGAGCAATGAGCAGTGTGTGTGCAGTGAGTGTGTGCAGTGTGTGCAGTGTGTGCAGTGTGAGCAATGAGCAGTGTGTGTGCAGTGTGCAGTGTGTGTGCAGTGTGTCAGTGTGTGCAGTGTGAGCAATGAGCAGTGTGTGTGCAGTGTCAGTGTGTGCAGTGTGTGTGCAGTGTGAGCAATGAGCAGTGTGTGTGCAGTGTGTGTGCAGTGTGTCAGTGTGAGCAATGAGCAGTGTGTGTGCAGTGTGCAGTGTTTTTTTTTTTTTAAACGGGAGCCACGGGAAAACTGCGTTATAACCGAATCGCGGTATAACGAGGCGCGTTATAACGGGGTTTAGCTGTATATATAAAAGAGAAAGAAGAGAGAGCGCACGCCCCATAGCGTAATATTGTTGATTTAATGTTAAAAGGGAAGGGGGGGGAGAATTACATTCACAAGAGTAAAATTCAAATAAAACAATGTGTGAATAAATCACCAACATCCGGTCTCTGCACTGCAAACGTCCACAAGTCTTAGCTCCCTCAGGGCTGCGTGGAGATGATGATGTTCACAGGAGGCCAGTGGTGTAATTCGCCGACAAAGATTCAGTCCATATGGTCCCGTAGTTCGCCTCTCCCACATGAATGGCCGCAATGTAGATCTCGCGCTTCAATGCTACCTCGTGCGCGTGCGTAGCGTCACAATGATGTAATTGCGCAATTGGAATCCCTGGCGCGTATCGTCACCAGAGGGCGACTTTCTCAAAGGGCTGATACTGAATGGACAAGGCTCCTGATATTTATAGCCAGTTGGTTGCTTGGCAACCCGTAATTAGAGTAGAATATATAAACCTGTGAGGTTCCAACGGAGATAAGAGTCCCATAAAGAATTAGGGTTGCAGACCTGTCTAAGACATGTGAATGTGCTCACAAGTGAAATTCTTTATTGGAATACACTACCGACACACTTTATTGAAGTGTGGTCGGTACCGCAAGCCGGGAAATCTCCCGGCTTGCTAGTGGCCGCCCCTCGGCGTGCCGCGCGTCATAGACGCGCGGTCACGCGTCATCGGGAGCGTGCGCCCCCTGCACGCGTGTCCAGGGGCTCCCCGAGGGAGCCCTGGTGTCCCGCGATCGCGGGACAGCGGCAGGGGGTTCCGGGGGACCCGGCGGACCCGGCAGCGGTAGGGAGAGCGCCCCGATCGGAGGGCGCTCTTCCGCTGCTTCGGCGTGCGCCCGTCACACTCGGGCGCGCGCCAGACTACTGCTGCGGCACAGAACGGGCAAATGCTCGAATAAACTGTGCCGCAGCAGTATATATCCGCCAATAGAAATCATGGGGCCCAGGACAAATTTAAGGAGCAGCTTAACACCCCCCTCCCCGATTAATCCCCCCCAATTTACCTTTGTAATCCCCACATCTCACCCCCCCTCCCTCCTCCCCCCATTAAACCCCACACTGCACAGCGCACTGTGTGTGTTCCTTAGGGGTGGGAAAACGAGATATTGGGAGAGACAGAGGGAGAGGAGAGGGAGGGGAGGAAGGAGGAGCAGGGGAGAGAGGGGAGAGCGAGAGGGGGGAGGCAAGGATAGTGGATGAGAGAGAGAAGGGATATTGGATGAGAGAGAGAGGGGGCAGTGGGAGAGAGGGGGGACAGGGATAGTGGATGAGAGAGGGGACAGGGATATTGGGAGAGAGGGGACAGGGATATTGGATGAGAGAGAGAGGCAGGGATAGTGGGAGAGAGGGAGGACAGGGATATTGGATGAGAGGGAGAGAGGGGGAACAGGGATAGTGGATGAGAGAGAGAGGGGGGACAGGGATATTGGATGAGACGGGGAACAGGGATAGTGGATGAGAGAGAGAGGGGGAACCGAAATAGTGGATGAGAGATAGAGAGGGGACATGGATATTGGATGAGAAAGGGGGGACAGGGATAGTGGATGAGAGAGAGAGGGGGAACAGAAATAGTGGATGAGAGATAGAGGGGGGGGGGGTAAGGATATTGGATGAGAAAGGGGGGACAGGGATAGGGGATGAGTGAGACAGAGAGAGGGACAGGGATATTGGATGAGACGGGGAACAGGGATAGTGGATGAGAGAGAGAGGGGACAGAGATAGTGGATGAGAGAGAGAGGGGACAGGGATAGTGGATGAGAGAGAGAGGGGACAGGGATAGTGGATGAGAGAGAGGGGGGACATGGATAGTGGATGAGAGAGAGAGGGGACAGGGATAGTGGATGAGAGAGAGAGGGGACAGGGATAGTGGATGAGAGAGAGAGGGGACAGGGATAGTGGATGAGAGAGAGAGGGGACAGGGATAGTGGATGAGAGAGAGAGGGGACAGGGATAGTGGATGAGAGAGAGAGGGGACAGGGATAGTGGATGAGAGAGAGAGGGGACAGGGATAGTGGATGAGAGAGAGGGGGGACAGGGATAGGGGAGAGAGGATCTGAGTGAGCTGCTGCCCTGGAGGAGGGAGGGGGCCTGTTAGAGGCCTGTGGAGGGGGCCTGCCGAGCTTCCTGCTGAAAGGTGCCCACAGAGGTGCCTGTCAGGGGAACCTCCCTTCTACCAGTCAGGCACCGGCACGGACTCCTCCCAGCAGGCCCCCTCTGTGGATCATATTAGGTTTGCCGCAGGATAGTGAGGGGGAGAGGCAGCAGCTGTGGGTCGGCAACCTGCAGAGAGACGCGAGTAGGGACGGAAAGAGCCGCGTGCGGCTCGGGGGCCACAGGTTGCCGACCTCTGCTGAAGGCCTAAAGCGTCGGACCGCGCGCCGCCATAAGGCCTCGTTCAGGGTGCCAGAGGCAGGAGTTGGACTCTCCCCCTTTCGCTTCATCTCCCCCTCCCTCTCCCCCTCACTCTCCCCCTTACACTCCTTCTCCCCCTCACACTCCTTCTCGCCCTCACACTCCGCCTTACGCTCCACTATCCCCCTTACGCTCCTTCTCCCCCTCACACTCTCTCCCTCAAACTCTCCCCCTTACGCTCCTTCTCCCCCTCACACTCTCTCCCTCAAACTCTCCCCCTTACGCTCCTTCTCCCCCTCACACTCTCTCCTTCAAACTCTCCCCCTTACGCTCCTTCTCCCCCTCACACTCTCTCCCTCAAACTCTCCCCCTTACGCTCCTTCTCCCCCTCACACTCTCTCCTTCAAACTCTCCCCCTTACGCTCCTTCTCCCCTTCACCCTCTCTGCCTTATGTTCCTTCTCACACTCACTCTCTCCCCCTTATGCTCCTTCTCACACTCACACTCTCTCCCTCAAACTCTCCCCCTTACGCTCCTTATCCCCCTCACTATCCCCCTTACACTCCTTCTCCCCTTCACCCTCTCCCCCTTATGTTCCTTCTCACACACACACTCTCTCCCTCATGCTCCTTTTCCTCCTCACACTCTCCTCCTTGCGCGCATGCACCCACACTCGCCCACTTACACATACACACACGCACACACACTCACACACACACTCCCACACTAACACACAGAATGGGCAAATGCACTATTATCCATATCTCGATAATAGTAATTTTGCCCATTACTGTGCTGTATGTGTTGAGGGGGGGGGGGGGTTGTTGGGGGTAGAGGAGGTGGGTAGTAGGGTTGTTGTGTGTTTTTCTTTATTGTGGGTAGAGGGATTAAATGAAGGGGGTAGTTCCCCCAAGGATGGATGTTTGGGCCTACCGGGTGCTAGCAGCACTGGTTAACCCCTTCATTACCATAGCGGTTCCGCAAGTTAACTCCTCCCGCAACCTTCCAGGCAGGCTTAATTACCCTCCCTGGGGCTACTACCCGCTTCATCCCCCCCCCCCTCTGCCCTCAATAAACCGGCTTTTGAGGTTGAATTCCTTCATTGCATTAGCGGCTAGCCACTAAGGAAATGAAGCTGTTTTAATAAAAAATGTAATACTAGTGCACGTGAGCAGGAGGTCTCCGGAGCAGAACTGCGTTGACTTGAGCTCCGGGAACCCTTGCTGCCTGAGATACAGGCCCCGTTATGGGGTGCCGGTATCTCCTATGCATTTAAATCCCATGGTCATGTGACACGAGACATTTAAATGCATAGGTGATACATGCACCCTATAACGGGGCCTGTATCTCAGGAAGCAGGGGGTCCCGGACCTCAAATGTACGCGGTTCTGATCCGGCGTAATAGAACCAGCGAGTTGCTTTATGAAGGCTACTAGCATAGGCCCCTATATGTGACTGCAAGGGAGAGTCAAACGGACCATTCAGGTTCCTTAGATAGGATTAATTAAAGGGAAGTACCACTGTCCATTAGTGTGACATGGAAACGGGCCTTGAAGGGGTCTATTACTCCGAAACGTTGCTAACATTACGAAGCAACGTTGCGTTGCAAAGATTGTTACTGTTTGAGTGGTGTGGACAATTGGTTTAACCGTGAAACCTCCCATACAGCACCAGGACATGCTTATGAGTGAGGAATACATGTGCTCACATTACTATCCTCTGTATCACAGGCATGGGCGGAGAATACCCCTCAACAGGAACGTGGAAGTAGCACTTTACAGGTAAATGGGAATCACTGAGCTGTGAATCAGCCGCACATATAGTACTTTTAGCTGTTGTACAGGACACTATTTATAGAATAGTACGTTACGGTATAACAGGGTACTTGGCCTGGGGAGGGGGTATAACGGGGTACTGGACCTGGGGAGGGGGTATTACGGGGTACTGGGCCTGGGAAATGGGGTATAACGGGTTACTGGGCCTGGGGAGGGGGTATAATGGGGTACTGGACCTGGGGAGGGGGTATTACTGGGTACTGGGCCTGGGAAATGGGGTATAACGGGTTACTGGGCCTGGGGAAGGGGGGTATAACGGGGTACTGGGCCTCATTTATAATGGGGTACTGGGCCTGGGGAGGGGGAATAACAGGGTACTGGACCTGGGGTATAACGGGGTACTTGGCCTGAGGAGTGGGGTATAAGTGTCACAGGAGCTCTTGCGATACAGAGTATCACTATCCTGGTTACACACATGTTATGTCTCCTGCAGGTCGGGGAGCACACGGAGGTGAAGCCGTTTGGCCTGTCAGCTTGGTACCCTGAGAGCTCCAGTTCCAGCTCAATAGTGTGGGAGGATGAAGAAGATGAGAAGTGTGAGGAGGCTGACAAAGAGGAGGTATAACTGGGTACTGGGACTGGGTATAACGGGGTACTGAACCAAGAGCGGGGTGTATCACGGGGTACTGGGCCAGTGTATGGGGTATAACTGGGTACTGGATTTTGGGGTATTACAGGGTACTGAGTCTTGGCAGGGGGGTATAACGGGGTACTGGGCCTGGGGAGGGGGGTATCATGGGTTCTGGGGCAGGAGGTATAAGGGGGTACTGGGCTTTGGGATAAGGGTATAATGGGGAACTGGGCTTGGGGATATGACAGGGTACTGGGTCTGGGGAGGTGGGTGTAATAGGGTACTGGGCCTGGGGGTATGAAAAGGAAAGAGTGACAGTGGGAGTGTAAGAGGGGGGTGAGAGCGAGGTGGTGTGTGAGAAGGGGGCAGTGTAAGAGAAAATGGGGGGAGAGGGTGCTCGCAATGTCGCCAACACGTGGGTGGGGCGACCCGGTGGAAGCTCTAGTCCAGGGCCCCAGGAAACCTGTCTGCGGCCCTGGTCATAGAAGCTGAGTAACATGTAGAAAGGACACATGTATGTTCAGAATGAGTTACCATGGTATGCTGAGAGGCATCATAGCAGGTAATACTGTGCGCTGCAAGGTCAGGGAGAGGAAGGGTCCGATGGAGGAGTTGGAAGGGCCCAGAATATCTCTAAAAGCATTGTCCTTCATACAGATCGGAGGCAGAGAGGGGATAAGACCGCAGCCGCAATTCAGCCAGGAGGAGCAAACAATGGCTGAGAAGGAGGAGCCGGCTCGGGGGAAGATGGTGAGTGTACAAATTGCTGTCACTGTGCAACTCTTCCAATGACCTGCAAATTAATGCAGAGAAATAGTGACACGTGTTTCTAACACGTTAAGCGCCAAAGGGGAACTCAACAGCTGTCGGAGAAGTTAAGGGAGTTACTAACACAAACTCAGTATAAATTCTAGTTATTTATTTATTCCTTTTTTTATTTTAAACACGTACAACCAACATATGTAACAGTATTCACATTAAAGGGCAGAGTGGGCGGGAATCTCATGCCCGGGTGCAGACTGACCCCGTGCCCCTGCCTCTCTATTTCTAACCTCCCTGACCCTTCCCCCTGCCACGTCAGCCCTGCTGCCAGAGGGGGGGAGAGGCCAGGGGGGACGCAGTCCACACTCACAGGTAAGGGGAACCTAGTCCCTCTGGGCACAGCGCCCTGTCACCGAGGGCTCAAGGCTACTTTTCTGGGTTATTTTGAAATGAGCAACACTGGGGAACATTTAGGGGTCTTCACAGACACTGGGGAACATTTAGGGGTCTTCACAGACACTGGGGAACATTTAGGGGTCTTCACAGACACTGGGGAACATTTAGGGGTCTTCCCAGACACAGAGAGAACATTTAGGGGTCACACAAAGGAACATTTAGGGGTCTCCCCAGACACAGTAAACCCCACACACACAGATCCCAAAACCTCTGCCTTTCCCAAACTGCAGGCGGAGGGTCAAGATTTCAGGTGTTTAAATAAAACGTTGATACCCGGAGTGTGTCTGGCTTTTATTGGAACTTCTCCTGAAGTCTGTCACCGATACAGGTTATCCATATGATCACTTCTCTGTGTGTATCCGACTGTCTCTTTTCTTATTAACCCTGCGTATGTCTGTCACTTGTTATACTAGATCTGTCACTTTTCATATTCCTTTTGAGTGTATCTTGTGTGTTTGTTTTCATGTGACACTGTATCTCTGTGTCTGCTCCGTCTCTCACTGCTACAATACTAAAAATGTAGGTGTGTATGTGTTACTGTGTGTATGTCTGTGTATGTGTGTATATATATATATATATATTTCTGTACAGTACTGTATGTGTGTGTATGTGTATCTGTTTGCATGACTGTATGCCTGTGTGTGTGTCTGTGTGTATTTGATTGTGTGCGTATCTGTGCGTCCGCGTGTTTCTGTATGTGTGTATATATATATTTAAAAAAAATAAATATATATATACTTAGTTAAGTTATGGTGGGTTAAAAAAAGAGTGACAAAAACCCTCCACAGCAAAGCATATAGCAAATGGAAATATAAATATATATATAATATGGGTAAGGAAAACAGCAAGCACTCCAACATTGTAATCCAAATAAGCCTGGTGCTAGTCCCATAAATAATGTAAAGAGTACGTTACCATCCAGCAGGACAGTGGAACAGCAGGGACAGGCGCACCCCAGGAAGAAAATCCTCTGTGGGATCGAAAAAGTGGATTTTTGTGTCTGTTACAATACAATTCTTTGTACACTTACCTCTGAGTGCTGCCTCTCTTTGCTGTTCCGCTGCCCTGCTGGATGGTTATATATATATATAGAGAGAGATATCAGTACTGTGTTAGCCAAGCTTCAATAATCAAAAAATAAATAGATGATACCGTTCTGTGGCTAACAAAATGCTTTTATTTGTGCGATCTTTCGAGATACACTGATCTCTTCTTCCGGCGATGTTACAATGAATGAAGCAAGCAAATGGTATACTTAAAAATAGTGCCTCTTGGAATGTTATCTGTGCTTGTCCTTCCCCCGGTGTGGATGACATTTATGGCTAGAGGTGTTAAATGGTTCCTGAAAGTAAGTGATGTAAGAGTGTGTGTGTGTGTGTATCTGTGTGAATATAAATGAATGGAGAGCCCACAGTGTATACAGTGCTTTACAAAAGGGGTGTGTGGAGTGGGAGTTAATATAAATGGTGTGGGTAGGTGTGGAAATGTGAGAGATAGTAGCATAACTAAAAGTGTGTGTGGATACTATGTGGTCTCTATTGGTGTATAGGAATGGAAAAACAAGGAGTATTAGTATGTGTGAGAGACAGCTGTGTGTGCATACATATAGCACAGTATGTGCAGACATGGTCTTTAGCACTCATGGGAAGAGAGTTCACTTGTGTCAGTAATGACTCATAAAATTTCGATCTCTGTTTAGGCCATCGTTAAGTGTCCCGAACAGTTGCATAAATTTGTATTCATGCAACCGTCTCTCTTTCGGTGTTTTAAGATTACCTTTCAATATGGCAACCCTCAGATCGTTCATCTTATGGCCAGAGTCAGAGAAATGTCCGCCGACAGGACTGTCTCTTGTTCCGCGTGTGATGCTGTGGCGATGCAGGTTCATTCTCTTGTTTAGCCCCTGCCCCGTCTCACCTATGTAGTAGCAGCCCCCTGGGCATTTCATGCACATGATGAGGTACACGACATTGCTTCAGGAACAGGTGAACCTTCCTCTGATTTTGTATTCCCGATTCCTGTGTGGTATTTGTATTGTGTCCGCTGTGTAGAGCATTGCGCAGGTTTTGCATCTTGGGTCCTGGCATGGTTTCGTCCCGCATTCAGTTGTACTGCTGAATACTTTACTCCTCACCATAATATTCTTGAGATTATGAGGTTGTCTGTATGATAATAAGGTTGCTTCAGGGAAGACCTGTTGCAGTCTTGTATCTTCCTGGAGGATGGGTTGTAGTTCCCTGGCGATCTTGCGTAGGGCTCCTAGGTGTGGGTTATATGTGACCACCAAAGGAACCCTGTCGCTTGTCTCCTTCTGTTTGTATTCAAGGAGATCACTTCTTGGTATTCTGGTGGCTTTGTGAATTTGCTGGTCTACAATGCTGTGGTTATATCCATGGTTTATAAAATCTGATCTCAAGGCTTTAATCCGCTGGTCTCTGTCTGCTGTGTCGGAGCGTATCCGGTTGTAGCGTATGGCTTGACTGTAGATGGTTGCATGTTTGGTGTGTGTCGGGTGGAAGCTGTTGTCCCTCAAATAGCTGGCTCTGTCTGTAGGTTTGCGGTATACAGAAGTCTGTAGTTGGTTGTTCTTTATCCCCGAAGAAGACTTTGCTAATTTCTGTTCCGACACCAATGTTCTTTATGGTGATTCAATTCAATTGGAGTTCATCCCCTGAGACGGATGAAACACGTAGGGTCACGTGGCATAGGAACTACAGTGGTCGAGCAGTCCAGACACCAGAGTGAGGATGTCAGTGAAGGATTTGCCTGGTCCCTCATTGGTGAGAGGTTAATGGCGGCCGTACTGACTAGAGGCGTTCCGGTTTGAAGGAAAAAGATCTTTTAGGTGACTACAGCAGCAGCAACATCCATTTGCAGTGATTTCAACCGCATTCAAATGGAGGACGGCTGTGAAGTCTCACGTCCATCTGGTGCATGGGCTGGTCCCATAACTTGCCTTTATTTTATTGACAAAGTGTGAGTGTGCATTTGTCTGTCCATGGAATATTAAACCTTTTATATCTGATTTTATACAAGGATCGGGCGCTTTTTCTTTATCTTTTATATATATATATATATATATTTACCAGATTGGGGTCCAGCAAAAAAAGAGACAGCACACTGAATGTAGCCTTCAGACAAAAAACTGTATTGAATCACAGGGCACTGCAACTAACGTTTCGGTCACCCAGAGGGACCTTCATCAGGGTTGTCCCTCTGGGTGACCGAAACGTTGGTTGACGTGCCCTGTGATTCAATACAGTTTTTTGTCTGAAGACTAAATGCAGTGTGCTGTCTCTTTTTTTGCTGGACCCCAATCTAGTAAATATACTTTTTTGTTCTATTCATATGGGATAAGCATCTGTTTTTGCCTGGTCAGTAGTGTGCCAACTGTCTTCTCTTTTCTATATAATACATATATGCTCATTTGCATGTTATTTCCCAGAATCCCTGGCTGCGGTGGAAGCACTGTATGCTAGGTGATAATGGTTGAAAGGCAGGGGTTGCAGACCTGTCTAAGACATGTGAATGTGCTCTCAAGTGAATTTGAAATACTTGGGAACCCCAACCCTCGCCCCCTGTCTGTCGCCGCGTCTCTCTCCCCCCTCACTTCACTCCTTACGCTCCCTCTTCCCCTCACACTCTCCCTCCTTACACTCCCTCTCCCCTACACACTCACCCCCTTACTCTCCTTCTCCCCCTCACGCTCCTTCTCACACTCTCGCCCTCTCCCTCCTTACGCTCTCTCTCCCCCACACACTATCCCCCTTACGCTCCTTCGCCCTCTCACACTCTCCCCCTTAAGCTCCTCTCCCTTACGCTCCTTCTCCCCTTGCACTCCTTCTCCCCCTCTCGCTCCTTCTCACGCACCTCCTCCCCCTCATACTCTGCCCCTCTTCCTCCTTAAGCTGCCTCTCCCCCATACACTCTCCCCCCTTACACTCCTTATCCCCCTCACACTCTCCCCCTTACGCTCCTTCTCCCCTTGCACTCCTTCTCCCCCTCTCGCTCCTTCTCACGCACCTTCTCCCCCTCATACTCTCCCCCTCTTCCTCCTTAAGCTGCCTCTGCCCCATACACTCTCCCCCTTACACTCCTTAACCCCCTCACACTCTCCCCCTTACGCTCCTTCTCCCCCTTACGCTCCTTCTCCCCCTCACACTCTCCCCCTTATGCTCCTTCTGCCCCACACACTCTCCCCTTACACTCCTTATCCTGCTCACACTCTCTTCCTTGCACGTGTGCACCCACACTCGCCCACTTACACATACACACACGCACACACACACTCTCACACTTACACACAGAATGGGCAAATGCACTATTATCCATATCTCGATAATAGTAATTTTGCCCATTACTGTGCTGTATGTGTTGAGGGGGGTGGGGGTTGTTGGGGGTAGAGGAGGTGGGTAGTAGGGTTGTTGTGTGTTTTTCTTTATTGTGGGTAGAGGGATTAGATGAAGGGGGTAGTTCCCCCAAGGATGGATGTTTAGGCCTAGCGGGTGCTAGCAGCACTGGTTAACCCCTTCATTACCATAGCGGTTCCACAAGTTAACTCCTCCCGCAACCTTCCAGGCAGGCTTAATAACCCTCCCTGGGGCTACTACCCCCTTCATCCACCCCCTCTGCCCTCAATAAACCGGCTATTGAGGTTGAATTCCTTCATTTCCTTTGCAGCTAGCCACTAAGGAAATGAAGCTGTTTTAATACAAAATGTAATACTAGTGCACGTGAGCAGGAGGTCTCCGGAGCAGAACTGCGTTGACTTGAGCTCCGGAAACCCCTGCTGCCTGAGATACAGGCCCCGTTATGGGGTGCCAGTATCTCCTATGCATTTAAATCCCACGGTCATGTGACACGAGACATTTAAATGCATAGGAGATACATGCACCCTATAACGGGGCCTGTATCTCAGGAAGCAGGGGGTCCCGGACCTCAAATGAACACGGTTCTGCTCCGGCGTAATAGAACAAGCGAGTTGCTTTATGAAGGCTACTAGCATAGGCCCCTATATGTGACTGCAAGGGAGAGTCAAACGGACCATTCAGGTTCCTTAGATAGGATTAATTAAAGGGAAGTACCACTGTCCATTAGTGTGACATGGAAACGGGCCTTGAAGGGGTCTATTACTCCGAAACGTTGCTAACATTACGAAGCAACGTTGCATTGCAAAGATTGTTACTGTTTGAGTGGTGTGGACAATTGGTTTAACCGTCAAACCTCCCATACAGCACCAGGACATGCTTATGAGTGAGGAATACATGTGCTCACATTACTATCCTCTGTATCACAGGCATGGGCGGAGAATACCCCTCAACAGGAAGGTGGAAGTAGCACTTTACAGGTAAATGGGAATCACTGAGCTGTGAATCAGCCGCACATATAGTACTTTTAGCTGTTGTACAGGACACTATTTATAGAATAGTACGTTACGGTATAACAGGGTACTTGGCCTGGGGAGGGGGTATAACGGGGTACTGGACCTGGGGAGGGGGGATTACGGGGTACTGGGCCTGGGAAAAGGGGTATAACGGGTTACTTGGCCTGGGGAGGGGGTATAACGGGGTACTGGACCTGGGGAGGGGGGATTACGGGGTACTGGGCCTGGGAAAAGGGGTATAACGGGTTACTGGGCCTGGGGAAGGGGGGTATAACGGGGTACTGGGCCTCATTTATAATGGGGTACTGGGCATGGGGAGGGGGAATAACAGGGTACTGGACCTGGGGTATAACGGGGTACTTGGCCTGAGGAGTGGGGTATAAGTGTCACAGGAGCTCTTGCGATACAGAGTATCACTATCCTGGTTACACACATGTTATGTCTCCTGCAGGTCGGGGAGCACACGGAGGTGAAGCCGTTTAGCCTGTCAGCTTGGTACCCTGAGAGCTCCAGTTCCAGCTCAATAGTGTGGGAGGATGAAGAAGATGAGAAGTGTGAGGAGGCTGACAAAGAGGAGGTATTACTGGGTACTGGTACTGGGTATAACGGGGTACTGAACCAAGAGAGGGGTGTATCACGGGGTACTGGGCCAGTGTATGGGGTATAACTGGTACTGGATCTGGGGAGGTGGGTATAACTGGGTACTGGATTTTGGGGTATTACAGGGTACTGAGTCTTGGCAGGGGGGTATAACGGGGTACTGGGCCTGGGGAGGGGGGTATCATGGGTTCTGGGGCAGGGGGTATAAGGGGGTACTGGGCTTTGGGATAAGGGTATAATGGGGAACTGGGCTTGGGGATATGACAGGGTACTGGGTCTGGGGAGGTGGGTGTAATGGGGTACTGGGCCTGGGGGTATGAAAAGGAAAGAGTGACAGTGGGAGTGTAAGAGGGGGGTGAGAGCGAGGTGGTGTGTGAGAAGGGGGCAGTGTAAGAGAAAACGGGGGGAGGGGGTTCTCGCAAGGTCGCAGACACGTGGGTGGGGCGACCCGGTGGAAGCTCTAGTCCTGGGCCCCAGGAAACCTGTCTGCGGCCCTGGTCATACGAGCTTAGTAACATGTAGAAAGGACACATGTATGTTCAGAATGAGTTACCATGGTATGCTGAGAGGCATCATAGCAGGTAATACTGTGCGCTGCAAGGTCAGGGAGAGGAAGGGTCCGATTGGGGAGTTGGAAGGGCCCAGAATATCTCTAAAAGCATTGTCCTTCATACAGATCGGAGGCAGAGAGGGGATAAGACCGCAGCCGCAATTCAGCCAGGAGGAGCAAACAATGGCTGAAAAGGAGGCGCCGGCTCGGGGAAAGATGGTGAGTGTACAAATTGCTGTCACTGTGCAACTCTTCCAATGACCTGCAAATTAATGCAGAGAAATAGTGACACGTGTTTCTAACACGTTAAGCGCCAAAGGGGAACTCAACAGCTGTTGGAGAAGTTAAGGGAGTTACTAACACAAACTCAGTATAAATTCTAGTTATTTATTTATTCCTTTTTTTATTTTAAACACGTACAACCAACATATGTAACAGTATTCACATTAAAGGGCAGAGTGGGCGGGAATCTCATGCCCGGGTGCAGACTGACCCCGTGCCCCTGCCTCTGTCTATTTCTAACCTCCCTGGCCCTTCCCCCTGCCACGTCAGCCCTGCTGCCAGAGGGGAGAAGACGCCTCACAAGGAGGAAACACGCGATGCACCGCCGTCAGAACAAATGGAAGGCTGGTCAGCTGACTGTGAAAAAACTTTATTGCTCCCAATGTAGAGCTAGCACACTTTAGTGTGCTAGCTCTACATTGGGAGCAATAAAGTTTTTTCACAGTCAGCTGACCAGCCTTCCATTTGTTCTGACGGCGGTGCATCGCGTGTTTCCTCCTTGTGAGGCGTCTTCTCTTATCTGCCATTTGCGGTCGCACACCGGGTTGCTGGAGCAGAGGCCACTCAACACACCGCCGGTCATTGACCGCCCTCACGACGGACGAGTCGTTCGAGGGTTGGCGGTGCTACACACCGGGACATCCATCACGGGCACGGCATCTACAGCTGGTCAAGGGTGAGTCTCATAACATGTTATTATAGTGCTCTTGGGGAGCCACATCATTACTAGAGACCCTGGCGCCCTGTCAGCTTTGCCTTATGCCTACAACTCATATTTGGAAGAGATATTTCTCCAGCAACTTTTATACATTTCTGAGCACCTATATTGGTGCATCCCTGCACCTATGTTTTCCTTCTGCTGCCAGAGGGGGGGAGAGGCCAGGGGGGACGCAGTCCACACTCACAGGTAAGGGGAGCCTAGTCCCTCTGGGCACAGCGCCCTGTCACCGAGGGCTCAAGGCTACTTTTCTGGGTTATTTTGAAGTGAGCAACACTGGGGAACCATTAGGGGTCTTCACAGACACTGGGGAACATTTAGGGGTCTTCACAGACACTGGGGAACATTTAGGGGTCTTCACAGACACTGGGGAACATTTAGGGGTCTTCCCAGACACAGAGAGAACATTTAGGGGTCACACAAAGGAACATTTAGGGGTCTCCCCAGTCACAGCAAACCCCACACAGACAGATCCCAAAACCTCTGCCTTTCCCAAACTGCAGGCGGAGGGTCAAGATTTCAGGTGTTTAAATAAAACGTTGTTACCCGGAGTGTGTCTGGCTTTTATTGGAACTTCTCCTGAAGTCTGTTTCCGATACAGGTTATCCATATGATCACTTCTCTGTGTGTATCCGACTGTCTCTTTTCTTATTAACCCTGCGTATGTCTGTCACTTGTTATACTAGATCTGTCACTTTTCATATTCCTTTTGAGTGTATCTTGTGTGTTTGTTTTCATGTGACACTGTATCTCTGTGTCTGCTCCGTCTCTCACTGCTACAATCCTAAAAATGTAGGTGTGTATGTGTATCTGTGTGTATGTCTGTGTATGTGTGTGTATATATATATATATATTTCTGTACAGTATGTGTGTGTATGTGTATCTGTGTGCATGACTGTATGTCTGTGTGTGTGTCTGTGTGTATTTGATTGTGTGCGTATCTGTGCATCAGCGTGCTTCTGTATGTGTGTATATATATATATATATTTAAAATATATATATATATATATACTTAGTTAAGTTATGGTGGGTAAAAAAAAGTGACAAAAACCCTCCACAGCAAAGCATATAGCAAATGGAAATATAAATATATAATATATATAATATGGGTAAGGAAAACAGCAAGCACTCCAACATTGTAATCCAAATAAGCCTGGTGCTAGTCCCATAAATAATGTAAAGAGTACGTTATCATCCAGCAGGACAGTGGAACAGCAGGGACAGGCGCATCCCAGGAAGAAAATCCCCTGTGGGATCGAAACATTGGATTTTTGTGTCTGTTACAATACAATTCTTTGTACACTTACCTCTCTTTGCTGTTCCGCTGCCCTGCTGGATGGTTTTATATATATATATATATATATATATATATAGAGGTATCAGTACCGTGTTAGCCAAGCTTCAATAATCAAAAAATAAATAGATGATACCGTTCTGTGGCTAACAAAATGCTTTTATTTGTGCGAGCTTTCGAGATACACTATCTCTTCTTCCAGCGATATTACAATGAATGAAGCAAGCAAATGGTATACTTAAAAACAGTGTCTCTTGGAATGTTATCTGTGCTTGTCCTTCCCCTGGTGTGGATGACATTTATGGCTAGAGGTGTTAAATGGTTCCTGAAAGTAAGTGATGTAAGAGTGTGTGTGTGTGTGTATCTGTGTGAATATAAATGAATGGAGAGCCCACAGTGTATACAGTGCTTTACAAAAGGGGTGTGTGGAGTGGGAGTTAATATAAATGGTGTGGGTAGGTGTGGAAATGTGAGACATAGTAGCATAACTAAAAGTGTGTGTGGATACTATGTGGTCTCTATTGGTGTATAGGGATGGAAAAACAAGGAGTATTGGTATGTGTAAGAGACAGCTGTGTGTGCATGCATATAGCACAGTATGTACAGACATGGTCTTTAGCACTCATGGGAAGAGAGTTCACTTGTGTCAGTAATGACTCATAAAATTTCGATCTCTGTTTAGGCCATCGTTAAGTGTCCCGAACAGTTGCATAAATTTGTATTCATGCAACCGTCTCTCTTTCGGTGTTTTAAGATTACCTTTGAGTATGGCAACCCTCAGATCGTTCATCTTATGGCCAGAGTCAGAGAAATGTTCGCCGACAGGACTGTCTCTTGTTCCGCGTGTGATGCTGTGGCGATGCAGGTTCATTCTCTTGTTTAGCCCCTGCCCCGTCTCACCTATGTAGTAGCAGCTGTGGTATTTGTATTGTGTCTGCTGTGTAGAGCATTGCGCAGGTTTTGCATCTTGCGTCCTGGCATGGTTTTGTCCCGCATTCAGTTGTACTGCTGAATACTTTACTCCTCACCATAATATTCTTGAGATTATGAGGTTGTCTGTATGATAATAAGGGTGCTTCAGGGAAGACCTGTTGCAGTCTTGTATCTTCCTGGAGGATGGGTTGTAGTTCCCTGGCGATCTTGCGTAGGGCTCCTAGGTGTGGGTTATATGTGACCACCAAAGGTACCCTGTCGGTTGTCTCCTTCTGTTTGTATTCAAGGAGATCACTTCTTGGTATTCTGGTGGCTTTGTGAATTTGCTGGTCTACAATTCTGTGGTTATATCCACGGTTTATAAAATCTGATCTCAAGTCTTTAATCTGCTGGTCTCTGTCTGCTGTGTCGGAGCATATCCGGTTGCAGCGTATGGCTTGACTGTAGATGGTTGCATGTTTGGTGTGTGTCGGGTGGAAGCTGTTGTCCCTCAAATAGCTGGCTCTGTCTGTAGGTTTGCGGTATACAGAAGTCTGTAGTTGGTTGTTCTTTATCCCCGAAGAAGACTTGGCTAATTTCTGTTCCCTGACACCAATGTTCTTTATGGTGATTCAATTCAATTGGAGTTCATCCCCTGATGAAATCCGCTGAGACGGATGAAACGCGTAGGGTCACGTGGCATAGGAACTACGGTGGTCGAGCAGTCCAGACACCAGAGTGAGGACGTCAGTGAAGGATTTCCCTGGTCCCTGATTGGTGAGAGGTTAATGGCGGCTGTACTGACCAGAGGCGTTCCGGTTTGAAGGAAAAAGATATTTTCGGTGACTACAGCAGCAGCAACATCCATTTGCAGTGATTTCAACCGCATTCAAACGGAGGACGGCTGTGAAGTCTCACGTCCATCTGGTGCATGGGCTGGTCCCATAACATGGAAAGGGAATATGTATCTGATGGCGCCTGTAAGAACAATGATATATAAAAAGGATATAAAAACCAAGCCTGTTGGGACAATCAGGAAATGGCTCCTCAGGGTGTGCTTAAAAAAGAGAAAGCACAACACATAGTATAATACTGTTGGGTGAGAAGACAAACAACACTTAAGACAACATACTGTAGATCAGCTGAGAGGACAGATAGGTGAAAAATTAGGATAAAAACATTTAATAACACAATTCATATAGCATATAGACATATAAAATAATATGGACAATAAAAGATTATTTTGACACACTGCAGCACCGGTGGATTCAGATGCAATGCCCACTCACCAGATGGAAGATGTAAGCAGGTAGTGGATATATTAGAGAGTATCCCCTCTCGGTGATGTTAGCTGCTCCCTGCTCCTGGGCGTCTCCGTGGATGTGTGCACGCCAGCCAGCGTGTGGGCAGATGATCTCACGCAGCACACTGGAGGGGACGTACAGCTAGTCCAGGTCAGCAGCAGCAGATTCGACACACTTTCACAAGCGACCAACTATCTGAATAGCAACAAACACTGATTCGTCTATGTCGTGGAGGGAAATCACCAAACACAGAGATGCAGAAGTGTTAAATCCGCCACCCTACGCGTTTCGAAAGCTATCCGCTTTCTTCCTCAGGGGTATATGATTATAAAAGTCCATGAAGGTCCCTTAAATAGAGCGTCCGTAATTAATTGAATTATTTTCACCTGCAGACTTGTGCACATGCGCATACGGGCAAATGAGGTAGTTCTTAGTCAATATTGTGTGCTCAGACACATGCGCAATGAGATAGTTCATGTCAATATTTAATTGTGCTGCTGCGGTCTGTGGACTCAGCTGAATCACAAACAAGACATACAAATAACTAATACATAACTAGCTAATACAAAACAACATAATAATAATGTGGATATGACATAAAGTGTGGTGACTTAAGTGTGTGGATTAATATGATGTGACCACTTAAAGTAATAAGCAAACTGCAAATATGTGTGTTAACTATAAATAAATAAATAAATAAACAGTGCATATAAACACTATATGTGTGAATAATATATGAACTAAGAAATAAAAACACTAAAAAACTGGATGTGAAAATAAAGTGACATTAGTGAGTTTTCTCTATAATGAAAGTGAGAGTACTTGGTGTTGTACATACAATAAATGGTTAAAAGAGAAAATACAGGAAATGCATACACTATAATAGGCTTGGTATTATGTATGTATAGAATATTGTCTGACAAATATTCAATAGCAATGGGTTCTTAAAAAATGTGGACAAATTGCAAAAAATGGATACCATGTAAGTGGGATGTATTGATGCAGTGCAGGACTATCCAACCAGGAAAGCCTTCAAATCGAAGTCCACGTTTAGGCCTAGTGGGGATAGGGTACGTAATTCGTAAATCCAAAAGGATTCTCTCCTCCCCAACAGGCTCACAGCATTTCCTCCTCTCCAATGTGGAGTAATACTTTCTATTGCGATACATTTTAAACCTTTAGGATCCTGACTGTGCACTTGAAGAAAATGATTCGACACACTGTGTGTAACTAAACCAGTTTTAATATTATATATATGTTCATACAGGCGTCTTTTTATATATCATTGTTCTTACAGGCGCCTTCAGATACATATTCCCTTTCCATGTACTTGTTCTGACCAGGGGGTCAGTGTGTTGTATCACTAGGCAGCCCCTTACGTTTGAATATTGGTCCATACATAAGGTGTTATATATCAACATATTTTAATAATTACATATCGGTTAGCGCTACCTGTTTTGTTGTTTTTTCTATGTGTGGTCCCATAACATGCCTTTATTTTATTGACAAAGTGTGAGTGTGCATTTGTCTGTCCATGGAATATTAAACCTTTTATATCTGATTTTATACAAGGATTGGGCGCTTTTTCTTTATCTTTTATATATATATATATATATATATATATATATATATATATATATATATATATATATATATACATATTTACCAGATTGGGGTCCAGCAAAAAAAGAGACAGCACACTGAATGTAGCCTTCAGACAAAAAACTGTATTGAATCACAGGGCACTGCAACCAACGTTTCGGTCACCCAGAGGGACCTTCATCAGGGTTGTCCCTCTGGGTGACCGAAACGTTGGTTGCCGTGCCCTGTGATTCAATACAGTTTTTTGTCTGAAGACTAAATGCAGTGTGCTGTCTCTTTTTTTTCTGGACCTCAATCTAGTAAATATACTTTTTGTTCTATTCATATGGGATAAGCATCTGTTTTTGCCTGGTCAGTAGTGTGCCAACTGTCTTCTCTTTTCTATATATATATGCTCATTTGCATGTTATTTCCCAGAATCCCTTGCTGCGGTGGAAGCACTGTATGCTAGGTGATAATGGTTGAAAGGCAGGGGTTGCAGACCTGTCTAAGATATGTGAATGTGCTCACAAGTGAATTTGAAATACTGGGAAACCCCAACCCTTGCCCCCTGTCTGTTGCCGCGTCTCTCTCCCCCCTCACTTCACTCCTTACGCTCCCTCTTCCCCTCACACTCTCCCTCGTTACACTCCCTCTCCCTCACACACTCTCCCCCTTATGCTACTTCTCCCCCTTACTCTCCTTCTCCCCCTCATGCTCCTTCTCACACTCTCGCCCTCTCCCTCCTTACGCTCCCTTTCCCCCATACACTCTCCCCCTTACGTTCCTTATCCCTCTCACACTCTCCCCCTTACGCTCCTTCTCCCCCTTACGCTCCTTCTCCCCATTGCGCTCCTTCTCCCCCTCGCGCTCCTTCTCACGCACCTTCTCCCCCTCATACTCTCCCCCTCTTCCTCCTTAAGCTGCCTCTCCCCCATACACTCTCCCCCTTACACTCCTTATCCCCCTCACACTCTCTCCCTTACGCTCCTTCTCCCCCTTACGCTCCTTCTCCCCCTTACGCTCCTTTTCCCCTTACGCTCCTTCTCCCCCTCACACTCTCCCCCTTATGCTCCTTCTCCCCCACACACTCTCCACTTACACTCCTTATCCCGCTCACACTCTCCTCCTTGCGCGCGTGCACCCACACTCGCCCACTTACACATACACACACGCACACACACACACACACACTCTCACACTTACACACAGACAGACCCCTGCGAGAGAGCACGCTCCCAATCCTCTTTCTCCCTCTATTCAGTGGCACCGACTGGAGCAGGCAGGAAGAGGAAGTATAGCAGTGACCGGGCGGCTGCTGCCCCTGAGATCCGGGTCGCTGTTATGTGGGGGTGTCGCTGGGTCTGGGACAGCATGGGAGAGTCCAAGCTCTCCCACCCTGGCGGCCGCAGAACCCCAGTTGAAAAGCATACACACACAGAGAGAATATATTGGCACAGCATGAGAGACAATATCAGCACTGAGTTTCGGTCCTGTATACATACACACACACACACACGCACACGCACACACTCTCCCACTTACACACGCACACTCTCTCCCACTTACACACACACAGACAGAATTAACAGGTTCCTGCTCCAAAAATACAAACGCACAATCAGTTATATTCACACACAATCACACTAAAATGCCACAGATTGAAACTCTTGTAGAAGCACAAAGACACCACAAGAAATATATATAAACACACAATCACACTTCTCGTTATGCTTTACAAAAACAGTAACTATTAGACAGTAGCACACACTCCCTCAGATACACACACTAAGGGTTATATAAAGACACATGCTCCCTCATTCTCACTACACACGTACCCCTTCTGTATAGCACATGTAACGCTACAGTTTGTAGTGAGTATGTTTCCATCATAATGGTTTATCTGTGTAGGCCCACGGATTTTTAGATGAACACCCTCAAACCTAACATATATATACAAAAACAAACAGCCCTACCCTCTTGGCAAGTAACAAAGAATCTTAAAGAGGTGAATCGGTGCCAGTGTACATGAGGAATCCCTAATTCCTCCAGCAATATATAGAATTAAACTAATTGTCCACAGCACTCAAACAGTAACAATCTCACTGGGGTAACTAAGACCCCCAAAATAAAGAAATACTATTATTCTAAATGAAAAGAGTTTAATAAACAACACATCTAGAATAAAGCTGTACAATGATAACAGGTGCAAAGTACAGCACACCCAGTATACAATCTGTACTAACAACCTTAATGCATCATCAAGTGCCCAAAATGCACACAGATAGCTATCAGTACACAATCTATAGTACACCACTCACAGCATAGTTATAAGTGTAAGTTATACACAGAAGAACAAGCTATAATGAGCCTAACTGCTGCAAGTGTGATTACCCAGAGCATACAGGAGCATACTGATGAGGCGGGGTAAAGGAACACTAAAATAAATTGCAGTATACTATAAGGAAGGGGTGTGAAAACTATTGTAGCTGCCCCCCCTGCTAGGTCCCCCTATCTCGTTTTCTAGTGTCAAATGACGCTGCCAGGTCATGTGACATCCCGTGAGACCCCGCAGCGGTATGTGACGCCGTGTTGCCGTGTTGCCATGGTGACGGGTCATGTGACGTGACATTGCATAGCAACTTGTCACACCATGCATCTGCATCCCGGTAAGTGAGTTACTTTGGCCTCACGCAATCCCCGGCATTTCATTTAAATGCCTTGGGGGAGAGCGTGAGGCCTCTGTAACCGCCCATCAGGAAAACCTAGCGCCCCCCAGTTTGCACACCCCTGCTATAAGTTAGCTGAAAGCCATAAAATATACCAACAGAAATGCAGTGCACATCCACCACCTAAATGCCAGAACATGAAGAGAAAGATGCAAAGAAAAGATGTATTATACAGCAAATCACCAATAAATGGTACAGAAACATAATGAGGAGTGCAGGACTAACACAGGGAGAAAACACTATACAACTATGGAAACACAAACAGCAATCAGTGATTATAATAGGGGGGCAATGCTTCGGAGTAATAGACTCCTTCAAGGCCTGTTCCCATGTGACCTCCGGGAGGTGTGCTGCTACTGACTATAGGAGATTATGGGGCCTATGCTAGTAGCCTTCATAACCCACTTATCGAGGCTTTTTAGCTGTTATCGGCCAAAAATGCCTACAGCAATTCAGTAAGTGTTGATAAGTGGGTTGAATCGCCAATTTTTTCAGCCGTCAAAAACAAATCAACAAGTGAGCGGCGATAAGCCACTTATCGCCAGTTTTCAAACTGGTGCAATTCTAGTAGCCCGAGGCACATCGAGGCTCTAGAATGGCGATTTACTCCCAAAATCTTCTCGCCAAAAAAAGTTGTCGTGAAGCTGCCAAGAAGTTTCTGAGGCGGCGGTGAGAGAGGGAGAATTTTTCCTCATCGGATTGATGCCGGGGGTCTCGGGAGCTAATACACAGTAATATCAGCACCGTAGGAGGCCCCCGGCATGAATCAGATTAATGAAAAATGCATTTACTGTACAGGCAACTTCATTACCTTAGCGGCTAACCGCTAAGACAATGAAGGGGTTAACTACCAGTGCCAGGTTTATTGTGGGTAGCGGGGGTGGGTGAAGGTGGTGTTTGGCCCTTGGTGGGTGTTTAGGCCTTGCGGGAGGTTGTAGGTGGAGTCAGCCCCTTCATTACCTTAGCGGTTAATATCGCTAAAGTAATGAAGGGGTTAACCCCTCCTGATACCACCCGGTAGACCTAAACATCCATCCTTGGGGCTACTACCCCCTTCACCCAATCCCTCTACCCACAATTAAGAAAAATAAACACAACAACCCTGCTACCCACCTCCTCTACCCCCAACAACCCCCCCCCAACACATACAGACAGTAATGGGCAAAATAACTATTATCCAGATATGGATAATAGCCAGGGTTGCCATCTCTCCGGGTTTGACCCGGAGACTCCGGGTTTTGGGCCCTTACCTCCGGGCTACGGGTTGTCAATCGCGGGTGGCGGTGTGGTGGCGGCAACTCCGGCATTGTCCGTTATTCTTCTGCAATTCCCCCTCCAATTGCAGTGAACATGGCTGTGCGGCATCAGATGACACCGTGTTGCCATGGCAACCGGATGCTACGTGACGTCATGACGCTAATTTTTGGTTTTAGAATGGGCAAATGCACTATTATCCATATCTCGATAATAGTAATTTTGCCCATTACTGTGCTGTATGTGTTGGGGGCTGTGGGGGGGGGGGGTTGTTGGGGGTAGAGGAGGTGGGTAGTAGGGTTGTTGTGTGTTTTTGTTTATTGTGGGTAGAGGGATTAGATGAAGGGGGTAGTTGCCCAAAGGATGGATGTTTAGGCCTAGCGGGTGCTAGCAGCACTGGTTAACCCCTTCATTACCATAGCGGTTCCGCAGGTTAACTCCTCCCGCAACCTTCCAGGTAGGCCTATTTACCCTCCCTGGGACTACTACCCCCTTCATCCACCCCCTCTGCCCCAAATAAACAGGCTATTGAGGTTGAATCCCTTCATTTCCTTTGCAACTAGCCACTAAGGAAATGAAGCTGTTTTAATAAAAAATTTAATACTAGTGTGCATGAGCAGGTCTCCGGAGCAGAACCGCGTTGACTTGAGGTCCGCGTTGACATGCTGCCTGAGATACAGGCCCCGTTATGTGACACGATCATGTAATCCGGTCATGTGACACGAGACATTTAAATGCATAGGAGATACATGCACCCTATAACGGGGCCTGTATCTCAGGAAGCAGGGGGTCCCGGACCTCAAATGAACGCGGTTCTGCCTAAGCGTAATAGAACCAGCAAGTTGCTTTATGAAGGCTACTAGCATAGGCCCCTATATGTGACTGCAAGGGAGAGTCAAATGGACCATTCAGGTTCCTTAGATAGGATTAATTAAAGGGAAGTACCACTGTCCATTAGTGTGACATGGAAACGGGTCTTGAAGGGGTCTATTACTCCGAAAAGTTGCTAACATTGCGAAGCAACTTTGCGTTGAAGATTGTTGCTGTTTGAGTGCTGTGGACAATTGGTTTAACTGTCAAACCTCCCATACAGTGCAAGGACATGCTTATGAGTGAGGAATACATGTGCTCACATTACTATCCTCTGTATCACAGGCATGGGCGGAGAATACCCCTCAACAGGAAGGTGGAAGTAGCACTTTACAGGTGAATGGGAATCACTGAGCTGTGAATCAGCTGCACATACAGTACTTTTAGCTGTTGTACAGGACACTATTTATGGAATAGTACGTTATGGTATAACGGGGTACTTGGCATGGGGAGGGGGTATAATGGAGTACTGGGCCTGGGGAGGGGGGTATAATGGGGTACTGGGTTTGGGGAAAGGAGTATAACTGGGTACTGTGCCTGGGGAGGGGGTATAACAGGGTACTGGTCCTGGGAGGGGGTATAAAGGTGTGCTGGGCCTGGGTAGGTGGGTTTAAATGGTACTGGGCCTGGGGAGGTGGGTATAACGGGGTACTGGGCCTGGGGAAGGGGGATATAACGGGGTACTGGGCCTGGGGAGGGTGGTAGCATGGGGTACTGGGCCTGGGGAGGGGGGGATAACGGGCTACTGGGTCTGGGGGGTATAATGGGGAACTTGGCCTGGGGGTATAACGGGGTATTGGGCCAGGGCTTGGGGGTATAACAGGTTTCTGGACCTGGGGGTATAAAGGGGTACTGGGCCTGGGGAGGGGGGTATAATGGGTACTGGGCCTGAGGAGTGGGGAATAAATGGCAACGAGCTCTTGCGATACAGAGTATCACTGTCCTGGTTACACAGACGTTATGTCTCCTGCAGGTCGGGGAGCACACGGAGGTGGAGCCGTTTGGCCTGTCAGCGTGGTACCCTGAGAGCTCCAGTTCCAGCTCCTTAGGGCACTATATGCCATCAATAGTGTGGGAGGATAAAGAAGATGAGGAGGAGGCTGACAAAGAGGAGGTATAACTGGATACTGGGACTGAGTATAACGGGGTACTGAACAAGGAGAGGGGTGTATCACGGGGTACCGGGCCAGTGTATGCTGTAAAAAAGACAAAAAACAGCGCAAAACGCAAATAGTGAAGTATATCAAAACATTTTAGTGTAAAAAAAGAGGGTAAGTATTCTGCGTACAGTACATAAAAATTATAGACCAATCGCATTTACGTGTACAATACACGAAGTTACCACACAGCTGGCATCAGAATGGGTGATGGATGAGGGTCCCTCTGGTTAGTATTCCTCTACGATCTCCAGATAGCGTCTGGGCCTCTCAAGGTAATGGCAGCTTACACAGGACATCCAAATCGGTTGGGAGTCTCGTGGGGGAAGCACCTCCTTGTTGTCATCAGTATTCGGTCACCATATGTTGGGCTGATGTAAAAATCCTCGGCTGTGGCAGACACATTACTGTATGTGTGTGGTCAATGTGAATCAGTCTCTACAGCACATATATAACGTTGTGCTACTCCATTCGTGTAGAGAAAAATTGATTGCGATACACCCAGGAACACAATTACGTCACATGGGGGGGCGTGACTAGCAGTACAGACACCCGAGCGGCATCTCGGAAAGGTGGCAGCAAATGCATGGATACATATACAAATATACAAATAAAATACCTTAAAAAGGCTACTAATACAGCATATGTTAATCCTACGCGTTTCGTAGCTAGAAAGTGCTACTTCTTCAGGGTAGGGGTCTGGGGAGGTGGGTATAACTGGGTACTGGACCTGGGGGTATTACAGGGTACTGGGCCTGGGGAGGGGGTTATCACGGGTACTGGGGCAGAGGGTATAAGGGGGTACTGGGCCTGGGGATAGGGGTATAAAGGGGAAGCAGTCTCCGTTCGAGAGTTAGCCCACTTAATTGAAAGGCTTTCTTGTGAGATACCAAGTTCACCTAGTTCTCACGTCAATTGACCGAATTCCCACGGCAATAGACTTTCCTCCTTTCATGTTATGTGAGCTAACAAGGTACGGATGCATTCTGTCGAAAAACCACTTCAAATCTAACCGCAAGCCACTTATTCAATTGAACTTGCGTGTTTGAAAAAGGATACCTATGCTTCAAACAGACCACCCGTATACAGCCACACTTCTTCAATCAGCGCCAGCTTCGGCGCTCACAACGCCATCTTGTGCCTGAAAACCTTATAGCACACTTTGTATGTAATTCTATTATGACAGGCAGGAAATAGGCTGCAAACTGGGGGTAAGAAGGCTGGGACAGGAGCAAATACATCAGGGTAATGCAGATACTTTTAACCCCGAGTTGGGGTTAATCAGCCGGGCATAATACCTTTATTAATGGCCTGATTAACACCATTCTCGCCACAGGGGGTATAACGGGGAACTGGGCCTGGGGAGGGGGGTATAACAGGGTACTGGGTCTGGGGAGGTGGGTATAATGGGGTATTGGTCTTGGGAGGATAATAGGGTTGTGGGCCTTGGGAGTGGGGTATAACAGGGTTCTTGGGAGGCGGAGGGGGTATTAGTGGCAGAGGAGCTCTTGTGATACAGAGCATCACTGTCCTGGTTACACACACGTTATGTCTTCTGCAGGTCGGGGATCACAAGGCTTTGGAGCCGTTCAGCCTATCAGCGTGGGACTGCGGCAGCTCCGGCACCAGCTCCATAGTGCACTATATACCATCTATGGTGCGTGAGGATGAAGAGGAGTGCGAGAACGACAAAGTGGCAGAAGAGGAGGAAGAAGCGGAGGAAGAGGAGCAAGAAGCGGAGGAGGAGGAGGACGAGGAGGGGGAAGCGGAGAAGGAAGAGGAGGAGGAAGCTGAAGAGAAAGCCGAGGAGGAAGAAGCGGTGGAAGAGGAGCAAGAAGAGGAGGAGGAGGGAGCCGAGGAAGAGGAAGAAGCCGAGGAAGAGGAAGAAGCCGAGGAAGAGGAAGACGCAGAGGAAGAGACCGTGAGATCTGGACTCAAGTGCTGCTTCCCCAGGCTTTGCAGAAGAGCCCATGTGAATGCATCTGAGGGGCCAAGACAGAGAGGGAGGAACGTTCTTGGAGCCCTGTGGCGATGGATATGGCGCAGGAGAGGCCGATAGGAGAGGCCTCCACCAGGAGTTCCTTATAAACCGTTTTTTTCAGATTCTCCTGTCTTATATTCAGGCACCTCTCAGCGGTGACGGTCCACTTGTGCCTTTTGTCTGCGAATCGCCTCTGCCAGTACCTTTTGGATCTTCCTGCAAGATTCCGGTAGGATTTTAATATGGTCGTTTGTTGCCGGGATCCCGGATGGGATTGAAGAAATCGGAAGTCATACTGGATGGAAGCCGTAATTTACAAAAAACAGAGATTCCTGTGTGGAAATGTTCTTTAAAGAGTTGTGTGCAAACTCTGCCCAAGGGAGGAGGTCCACTCAATTATCCTGACTATTGGAGACAAAGCAGCGCAGGTATTGCTTCAGTGTTTTGTTTGTTCTCTCGGTCTGCCCTTTTGTTTGAGTGTGGTACCTTGAAGAAAAGTGAAGGGTGATGTCCATCCTATGGGCAAAGGCTCGCCAGAACTTAGAGATAAACTGTGAGCCGCGGTCGGAAACAATGTTCAGTGGGACCCCGTGGAGGCGAAAAATCTCTTTGACGAAGACGTCTGCCAAGGTGGCAGAATTGGGTAACCCTTTGAGGGAATAAAATGGGCCTGCTGGGAAAACCTATCCACGACCACCAGGATAGTGTTCATCCCTCTAGAAGTGGAAAGTTCTCCAATAAAATCCATTGACAGGTGGCTCCATGGGCGTTCCGGAATGGGTAATGGCTGTAAAAGACCTGTCGGTTTTCTGCGAGTCGTCTTGACCTGGGCACAAGTTGGGCAGGATTTGACAAACTCTTCCGTATCTCTCAGCATCCTGGGCCACCAAAAGGTTCGCTGATGAGGTCGGAAGTCTTCTTGATACCAGGATGACCGGCGGACTTGGATGAATGACCCCACTCTAGTATCTTCCTTTGGAAGCGTGGAGCAGCATACAAACGACCCTCCGACACCTTGAGATCTCTGGAAAGATTAGCCTGTGCTGCCAGAACCTTATTCAAGACATTGAAAGAGTTGGCCGAAATGACGTATTTGGAGGGTAGAATCGTCTCTGGAACCTCCTGGGATTTGTCTTCGACCATGAATTGCCGTGAGAGCGCATCCACTTTTTGAGTCTTCGATCAGGGGATGAAAAAGATCAAATAATTGAACCTAGAAAAGAAAAGAGACCACCGGAGCCTAGACGGCGTGCGTTCTCTATATACAACAGGTTTTTATGGTCAGTAAGGATTGAAATGGGGTTTTCAGTACCTACCAAGAGATGTCTCCATTCCTGTAGGGTGAGTTTAAAGGCCAGTTCTCTATTGCCGACATCATAATTTTGTTGTGCTGGAGAATTTTTTTTTGAGAAAAACCCACAGTGATGGAGCTTATCCTGTGGGGATTGCCTTTGATAAAGGATGGCGCCAGCAGCGATATCCGAAGCGTCAGCCTCTAGAGTAAAGGGAAGTCTGAGATCAGGGTGGCGTAGGATGGGGCGGTGGAGAATGTCCTTTTAAGGGTTTCAAAGACTAGAAGTGCTTTAGGTGGCGGACTGCCGTGTTCACTCCTTTCTTTGTCAGAAGTATGATAGGTAGCTTATTGACAGGTTTTCCAAGCAGGTCCATTTTATTCCCCTCAAGGGGTTACCATAATCTGCCACACTGGCTGATATTTTTTTGAAAGAGATTTTTCGTATCCATGGTATTCCACTTTCTATTGTTTCTGATCGTGGTACTCAATTTGTCTCGAAATGTTGGCACGCTTTTTCTCAGAGTCTAGGTATTTCCCTTCTTTTTTCGTCTGGGTATCACCCTCAAACCAATGGCCAAACCAAGCGCATGAATCAATCCCTGGAACAATATTTACGATGTTTTTCTTCTGACTAAGGATAATTGGGCAGAATTAGTCCCATGGGCAGAATTCGCCATCAACTCCCTCAGGAATGAATCCACACAGGAGTCGCTGTTCTTTATAAATTATGGATATCATCCTAATCAGCTCCCTATTCCCACACCCACTTCAGGAGTTCCTGCTGCTGATTCTATGATTGCCACTCTTCAGGGATCATGGAAGAGGATTCAAGGGGTATTATGGGATTCGGCTCAGAGGCAGAAGAGACAGGCAGATCGTCTTCGTCAGGAGGCACATAAGTATAAACCTGGAGATAAGGTTTGGCTCTCTTCAAAAAATATCAGATTGAAGACGCCTACTCTGAAGTTATCTCCTAGGTCCCTGGGTCCCTTTTCTATCCTTCAACAGTTTAACCCTGTGGCATATCGTCTTCTCCTTCCTCCCTCCATGAAGATCTCGCCCGTCTTCCATGTTTTCCTCTTGAGACCGGTCATCCAAAGTGCTCAGTCCTCCCACTCCTCACATAGACCTCCTCCTGTTACTATACAAGGACAACAAGAATTTGAAGTCCGGTCCATCATTGACTCTCATATCTCTAGAGGCAAAGTCCAGTTCTTGGTCCACTGGAAGGGGTATGGCCCTGAGGAACGCTCTTGGGTCTCACAGCCTGAACTCCACACTCCGTCTTTACTAAGACGCTTTCACCAAAAGTTCCTACACAAACCTTGGGAAGATCGTCCGGAGTTCGATCCTCGAGGGGGGGGGGGTACTGTAAGGGTCCACGGGTCACGATCGACCCGCCACGGCGCTCCTTTACCTGCTGCCACAACAGGCACCGCGGCTGCCCTGGATCCCCGTCATTTCCCCACTGGCGTGGGTATCTTCCGCACTGCCTCTCCTCTTCTTCCGGGTCGCGCGCGCCAGCCCATCTGCCTTACAGGGCGCGCGAGGACCCGTGCAGCTTGTGCACGGCACTTGGGGATAGCTCTTGTTTTTTCAGCCCCTGAGTTCCTGACCTTGGATTGTCTGCAAACCTCCTCTGGATCTTGACCTTGGCAAACGGACATTCGACTACGCTGTCTTCTCTACCCCTCATACTTGGCAAACGGACATTCGACTACGCTGTCTTCTCTACCCCTCAGACTTGGCAATTGGACATTCGACTACGCTGTCTTCTCTACCCCTCATACTTGGCAAATGGAAATTCGACTACGCTGTCTTCTCTACCCCTCAGACTTGGCAATTGGACATTCGACTACGCTGTCTTCTCTAATCCTCGGACCAGGCAAATGGACATTCGATTACGCAGCTGTCTCTACTCCCAGACCTTTGGCTTACGGACACAACCACTCTACCTTCTTCTACTCTGGATTCAGCAAGTACCTGACTAACCCTCTTTCTTGCCCCCGGTCCAGCTTCGCGCTATACCACACTCCGGGCACGCCACCGCTGCTGTGGGTGCGTGGTATCCTTCCATTCCACCTCAGTACTGGGGTCCTGTCAGGTTTGGGGGCAGCACGAGCGTCACAGTACCTCTCCAACAACGACCTTGGCTAAGTACCCGCAGCGATACGTAACTTCTCCAACCCCGACTCGGCTACCCTTACCAATCTGCAATCAAGAGGCGCCCTTGCGGCTTCGGGTTGGTGTTTTCTCAAATCCCCACCTCGGCCTCACGGTTCCGTCTAGTTTGTGGTGAGCACAGGAGGGGCGAGTCTTGAGCACGCACGCCAACATATTTTCCAAACTTGAACAATACCTCGAGCACAACGACCGGCGCATGCTCATGTTACAGGAGAGCCTCCGCCTTCTTACAGAACAAGCACCCGCTCCAACCACAGCGGTCCCTTCCCTGGTTCCTACCACGACTGGACTCATAGCAGACCCGCTGTCATTGCCGGCTGTACCTCGACTTCCTACGCCCCGCCGTTATGCAGGGGACCAGCACGGTTGCCGAGGGTTCCTCAACCAGTGTTTTATTCAGTTCAAGGTTACGCCTTCTCGTTTCCCATTTCCTAAATCCCAAGTGGCGTATTTCACTCCGTTGCTCACCGACGACGCCCTGGCCTGGGCCTCCCCCATCTGGGAACATGTGAGACCGGACCTCACTCAAGACATCGGACTCTTCACTCGGGAGTTCCGCAGAGTGTTCGACACGCCCGGACGCAAGGTGATGGAAGCATCTTCCCTTTTCCATATCGCCCAGGGAACCCAGTTGGTCGCCAAGTATGCCCTCGAGTTTCGGACCGTGGCTGCAGAGACAGGATAGAATGATGAGTCCCTGGCGGGCACCTTCTGGCATGGCCTCTCTGAGTCATTGAAGGACAAACTCACCACGCAGGAGCGTCCGACTGATCTCGAGGAATTGATCGCGATCTGCATTCGCATCAACCAACGGCTGCAAGAGAGGGGGTCCGAGAGAGCCCAATGTCTACTGTTCGCCCCAGGAGTCTCGCCTCCGCAGGAGCATCCACCAGAACCTCTTCACCCCCAGAGCCACATACCCATGCACTTGGGAGGCTTTAAGCTGTCGACTAACGAGACACTGGCCTGTGTCTGTACTGCGCCAGCCCGTGGCACCAGGCTCTTCATTGCCCACAGAAGGCGGAGGGTTCTAAAACCCCAGGGCAGTCCAGGGGGGTTACGTTGGGGACGTTCTCCTTATCCCCTATCGCTATAAGGCCTCTCACAAGGATTCTGCTCCTGGTTACCCTCTCTGGGGAGGGTTTTCTCGTGTCCACAGTGGCCTCCATAGATTCCGGCTCTAGAGGTAATTTTGTCGACCAAAGCTTTGCCGAGAGAAACTAGATTTCGCTCGTTCACAAGAAGTTCCCGGTGGGACTGGAGGCCATTGACAGCACTCTCACCTGGCATCCTTACCATAGCCTATCAAAGGCTCCGCACGAACACGACCCAGTTCCGCCTCTTGCTCCTATTGGGCTGTCTCACCTATTTAGGCTCAGCAGTACCACTGGCACATTGGCTGACCATAAGCTTCCTGTTCCTGTGCTTGTGCTTATCTCTCTTGTCTCTTAGATATCCTGCCTTGTCTTGTTTGATCTCCCGTGTACCGACCTTGGCTTGCCTTTGGACCACCGCTTCTCTGGAACCCCCGACCTTGGCTACCCTTGACCCTCCGTAACTCTCCAACCTGAACTCGGCTCTTGGACCTCGACTATTCTACCTTCTCCAGCACCGACCCCAGCGACTAGTACCTCCAACATTCCGTACTTCTATTACTCTTAACTCGGCAAGTATTCACTACTCCTCTATCCTCCCTGCTCCTGACCCGGCGCGAGCAACTACGCACACTCCAGATCAGATTCCTGTGCCTGTCGGTGGTGTTTACTCTTTTCCCACCTCAGTACCGAGGGTCTCGTCTAGTTTGGGGTGGGCACAGCCTGACAAATACCATACTAAGTCTCCTGGCCTGTCTACGTAAACTACCACACTCCGGACACGCTTCCTCTGCTGCGGGTGCGTGTTAATAACGTCCCACCGCTGTTCAGGGATGGGTCTGGTCTGCGGGCAGCACTACCGTGACAGCAGGCAAAAATCTGGTCCAATGGAGCCCGCTCTGTCTCAGGAACTGTTCAGTCTCTTCCAACAGCATCTGTGGAGCCACTACTCCCAAGGAGGTAGGGACAAGTCTACCGGAGATCTATGCTGAATTCTGTGATGTTTTTTGACAAAGACAGGTCTGAAGTCTTGCCGCCACATCGTCCATTTGACTGTCCGATTGACTTATTGCCCGGCTTGGTACCCCCTAGGGTTGCGTCCTATCTTCTGTCACCTCCTGGAGATGAAAGCCATAAGAGACTATATTCACGAAAATTTGCAAAAGGGCTTTATACATAAATCCTCGTCGTGAGCCGGTGCAGGGTTCTTCTTCGTAAAGAAAAAAGGGCGGATCGCTAAGACCCTGTATTGACTATAGGGGTCTTAATAAAATTACCATTAAGAACCGTTATCCTCTGCCGCTGATTCCAGAACTCTTCGACCACCTACAGGGGGCCAATATCTTTACTAAATTGGATCTCCAGGGGGCCTACAACTTGGTAAGGATTTGCCAGGGCGATGAATGGAAGACGGCCTTCAATACTCATGATGGTCACTACAAGTATCTCGTCATGCCCTTTGAACTCTGTAATGCCCCGGCCGTCTTCCAGGACTTCGTGAACGAGGTATTCAGGGATCTTCTCAACCGGTTTGTGGTCGTGTATTTGGACGATATATTGATTTTTTCTAAGTCTGAACAGGAGCATGTTTCTCATGTCAGACAGGTACTTCTCCGACTTCGGAAGAATCATCTGTACGCGAAACTGGAGAAGTGCTTCTTCCATCAAGCGTCCACAACTTTTCTGGGGTATATTATCTCTAACAAGGGGCTCACCATGAACCCGGCGAAGGTAAAAGCAGAAAAGGAAAAACAGAGTCTGGGCGGTCACTGCTCTCCATAAACAATCCAAGCGCAATTAGTAAAAGAAAAAAGCTTTATTTAATCAAAAATAGACATCAGTAGAGGGTAGAAAACACCTCTTACACATTCCATCCTGACAAAAGGACTTTATCTACTTGCCCTCCTTTGGGCTTTTCTGGAAGACTGGGACTTTCCTCTTTCTATTACTAAGGTTAGTTTATCGTGCGGGTAGTGTAGGACCTGCTGATTAGGGTTTACCTTGACGTGGTAGCAGGCTTACAATACTTTGGCCAAAGCATTTAACTAAAGAACCCTTACTTTGAATTTAGTATTGCTTTTCTCTTCAGTTACTGGCACTATGCCTTTAAGGAGGCTGGACGTCCTCCAGGAAGCAACCAACCATTGCAACCTTGTGCTCTTCACTCTGCACTACCTTCTCTTTTTACCAGTGGCATCCCACACCCTGCGCTGGTGCCTGAGTGCGCGCGTCTCCGCTCTGCTAACAGAGCATGCTCACACGTGCAGCTTGCTCAGCTGTGCCACGGAGCCTGGCTCCACTCTTCTGGATGCGCCCGTGCACAGCTCCCCAGCTGCATGAGAACTTTCTCCTATCTCGTGTCTCCTGTGGCTTCCCAACCTCGGTACTGGGACCCCTCCTTTTCTTGGCTTGTGCGTGGGAGCACCAGCGTTACATTATGCTCAGCCCAAACAAACGGACCCCCCGAGGTGGACTCTGCCGTCCCTGAACCCCTTTACCGTTGGGAGACTTGAGTCCCTTTCCTTTCAACAGTCCAGAAATGTTTTTCCTCCTACTCCAGGAGGGAGCCCTTGAGTTACAGACCATGGAATGCTGCTTCCGTAGTTTCCAGGTTTGGCAGTTTTTAAAGTCTTGCTATACTGTAGTTCCTGTTCATAGTTCCTGGCCATTGTCTTGTTCCTGTACTGTGGCCTGGACTCTCTGCGGGCCGCTCCTTGGAATCTGCAGAAACCCTACTTTGCTTGCCGCCTTGGTAAGAACTTTTTATGGACTGTTTCCCCCAAGTCTAGTATGGATCGCTCAGAGTTCGATCCAGAAGAGGGGGGGTACTGAAAGGTATCGGGAAACACGCTCCCTGGGCGTGTTCTCTCCTTACCTGCCACATCTCAGATTCCCGCTCTCCTTACAGAGCGCACACGCGGTTCTTCGTGTGCCACGGAGCTTGGCCCCGGCCCTGGTCGCGTTGTGCGCCACTCTTCAGGTGCGAGTCAAGACTCTCTAATCCTTGTTCGTGTTCTGAACCCTTCCCTACTTCCGCAGAGGCCGCGCCTGCTCTCCGTCCCCTGCCTTATCTCACCAACAGGAAGTGACTTCAAGCATACTGAGGCAAGTGACGCCATCTTGCTTTCTGGCAAACCCTGCCCTCTTCCTCCTGGCAGGAAGTAAGCCTCACTCTGACTCTCATTGCCAACAGCTGCTGCTGCTGCTGCTGCTGCTGCTGCTGCTCCTTAAATAACAGTCAGTTGCTATCTGCCCTGGTAATGCACAGTACTACTCCAGTACTCGATGCCTCCTGTTCCTGTCATTGCATGCTGTTCCTGCTTGGATCTCCTCTGGACCTCTACTTGCCCTCCTTTGGGCTTTATGGAAGACTGGGACTTTCCTCTTTCTATTACTAAGTTAGTCTATCGTGCGGGTAGTGTAGGACCTGCTGATTAGGGTTTACCTTGACGTGGTAGCAGGCATACAATACTTTGGCCAAAGCATTTAACTAAAGAACCCTTACTTTGAATTTAGTATTGCTCTTCTCTTCAGTTACTAGCACTATGCCTTTAAGGAGGCTGGACATCCTCCAGGAAGCAACCAACCATTGTAACCTTGTGCTCTTGACTCTGCTCTACCTTCTCTTCTTACCAGTGGCATCCCACACCCCGCGCTGGTGCCTGAGTGCTCACGGCTCCGCTTTGCTAACAGAGCATGCGCGCACGTGCAGCTCGTTCAGCTGTGCCACAGAGCATGGCTTCAATCTTCCGGACGCGCCACGCTTCTCTCGCGCGCGGCATGCTCATGTGATGAAGTGCACCGCTACCCAGCTGCGTGACAACGTTCTCCTATCTTGTGTCTCATGCGACTTCCCAACCTCGCTACTGGGTCCCCCTCCTTGTCTTTGCTTGTGCGTGGGAGCACAAGCGTTACACTCCTGCCACGGACACGCTCTGCACACGCGCAGTCGCGTGCACTTCCCCACTCACGGGCGCACGCTCTCCTCCTCTAAAGCATAGGTGCCTCCTGCACCTGGTATCTTTCGCTGCAGTCTCCTCCTTCCTGCTTCCCATTGGTGAGTCCTCCTATTTATTCCCTGTTCTCCATTCCCTCAGCGGCTGAGCATTGTTCCAGTTACCTGTGTTCACCTCCCTCGTGCCTTGCCTTCTTGCAGTCTCTCGCTACCTTTCCCTGCTCTGCTTCAGTGACCTCCTGTGTACCGACCCAGCTTTTCTCTTGGACTCCGCACCTCTGGCTCCCCGACCTCGGCTTACCCGCAACGATCCGTACCTCTCCAACCCCGACCCGGCTACCCTGACCAATCTACAATCAAGATGCGCCCTCGTGGCTGTGGGTTGGTGTTTTCTCAAATCCCCACCTCAGCCTCGCGGTTCCGTCTAGTTTGTGGTGAGCACATCGTTACACCCCGCCGGAGCTGGCGTCTACTGTGCAGGCGTGCCCATCCAGAGCCGACTGTGCTAGGGCTCCTGGCCCGAGCCAGCGTCTACTGCGCAGGCTCGCCCAGCCGGATCCTACTGTGCCATCTCCCTCAGTCAGAGTCGGCATCTACTGCGCAGGCGCACCTGGCCGGAGCCGGCGTCTGATCGCATGCATGCCAAGTCGGAGTCTACTGCACAGGCCTGCCCAGCTGGAGCCTACTGCACAGGTACGTCTACTGCGCAGGTGCTCCCAGATGGAGCTGGCGTCTACTGTGCAGGTGCCCAAGCCAGAGCCGACTGCGCTGGCGCGCCCGGCCAGAGCCAGCGTCTTCTATGTAGGCACGCCCAGCTGGAGCTGGCATCTACTGCGCAGGCGCGCCCAGCCGTAGCAACGGTCTACTGCGCTGGCATACCCAACCTGAGCTGGCACCTACTGCGCAGGAACCCCCAGCCAGAGCCGGCGCCTACTGCACAGGCGTGCCCACCCGGAGCCGGCATCTAATGCTCGGGCAAACCAACTCTTCCACTCTGTCCCACATGCTACCAATGCTGGCGTGCACGCCAAGCCTTCCTCTGCTGCCTGAAGCTGGGCCAAGCTTACTTCCGGCGCGCTGACATCAGAGAAGCCCGTCGCGCAACAGCGTTGGAAGCTCAAAGTGAGACAGAGAAGGAAGAGGCCTATAGCTGAGGGAGAGCCAGGACCTGGTCATGAGAGGACCGGCGCCGGGTCTGGCAAGAGGTTCAGGCTCAACTTGCAGCGCCGGCCGGCCTTGCCCTCCCCAGACCCGGGACAGAGTTCCTGGCTGTCCCCAACTGTCGGCGGCCCTGATTGTGATAGATATGCAGAGGGATGGGGGATCATGTGAGTTATACACAGGGGCACACGCGCCTCATCACCCTATGATTACACACAGGGGCCCCATCGCCCCATCACCACTCTATATACTGAGTGTGCCCCTGTGTATAACAACGCTGATCTGTGCTGCTCCATCTGATCTCACTGCACAGTGATCCAGGGATGATCCGATCGCCATTTACTGGGGTCAGGAAGGAATTTGTTTCCCCCACAACACAGCAGGGGTTATGTTTCACCTTCCTCTGGATAACAGCGACAAACTGCCCTTTGTGCATTAATTAGAAGTGAGATCTACCTGCATTGATCTTAACCCCTTTGCTGCCGGAGGGGCCTGCAATGTATTGCTCAGTGTGTTACTATATCGCTCTGTAATGTGTTGCAGACCCCCTACCAGCAAAGAGATAAATTATTTAAATTAAATAAAGCTATATTTAATCAAATCTATGTGTAGTGTCTTTTCTATCCGGTTTATCTATTGCTAACAGCACAAGTGCAACAGGAAGCCCCTCTGATCTGTAATATATTTCATTACACAAAAAGGTATTTAACAGGTAAAAAGAACATACATGGGATTCTGCTACAAATATATCTCTAATTACAAACCAATTAACAAATCATTGAGATTGGAGTTGAGCGAAAAGAAAGGGTTAAGTATATCATGTATATGAAGTGTAGGCTGTTCAGCAGCATTACATGGTTGGGACGACGTTTAGGAGATATAAGTAATGCTGATTACGGAGCTCACTGGCTGACCTGCTTCCTGCTTATTCCCTCCTCTGTACATCTCCAGCTCAGCGTGTTACACAACTCAAGCAAAAGCTTCTACTAAATGACTTGAATTGTGGCTCCTGTATCTCCCAGTTAAATGGTTTCATTGGCATATACTTCTTTAACATTGTGGGATTTGATAACATCTGTAATATGGGTGCTATGACCGGGGGGCCAGGCTCCCCTCTTACCTCATATTGGTTACCTGGCATCTCTCCCCTCCTGACTACGGGTGACACGGTCAGGGGGTGGTGGGGGAGGGTCAGCAGGGGTTATTTATTCTCCCATTCCCTCTCTCCCCCCATCCTCTCACTCTCCCCCATCCCTCCATTCACTCTCTCCCCATCCCTCCATTCTCTCTCCCCACATCGCTCCATTCTCTCTCTCTCTCCATCCCTCCATTCTCTCTCGCTTCCCCATTCCCTCCATTCTCTCTCTCCCCCCATCCTCTCACTCTCCCCTATCCCTCCATTCTCTCTCTCCCCATCCCTCCATTCTCTCTCTCCCCACATCCCTCCACTTTCTCTCTCCATCCCTCCATTCTCTCTCTCCCCCCATCCTCTTACTCTCCCCCATCCCTCAATTCTCTCTCTCTCTCCATCCCTCCATTCTCTCGCTTCTCCATTCCCTCTCTCCCCCCATCCTCTCACCCTCCCCCATCCCTCAATTCTCTCTCCCCCATCCCTCCATTCTCTCTCCCCACATCGCTCCATTCTCTCTCCCCATCCCTCCAACCTCTCTCAACCTCATCCCTCTATTCTCCCCCATCCTTCCAGCCACTCTCTCCCCACCATCCCTCTATTCTCTATCCCTCCATCCTCTCACTCCCAACCATCCCTCCATTCTCTCTCCCCCATCCCTCCATCCTCTCTCTTAACCCGATCACTCTATTCTCTCTCCCCATCCCTCCATCCTCTCTCTAAACACGATTACTCTATTCTCTCTCCCCCATCCCTCCATCCTCTCTCTTAACCCCACCCCTCCATTCTCTCTCCCCCATCCCTCCATCCTCTCGCTAAACACGATTACTCTATTCTCTCTCCCCATCCCTCCATCCTCTCTCTTAACCCCATCCATCTATTCTCTCTCCCCCATCCCTCCATCCTCTCTCTTAACCCCATCCCTCCAGCCACTCTCCCTACCATCCCTCTTCTCTCTCTCTCCCCTCATCCCTCCAGCCTCTCTCTCAACCCCATCCCTCTATTCTCTCTCTCCCCAACCCTTCCATTCTCTCCCCCCATCCTTCTCACTCTCCCATCCCTCCATTCTCTCCCTCCCCATCCCTCCAGTACTCTTACAATTCTTCTCTCCATTCTGTCTGCTTCTCTCCAGTCTGTCTTTATCCCGCCCATACTGTGCCTGCCTCTCCCCATGCTGTCTCTCGCTCTCCCCATGCTGTCTCTCGCTCTCTCCCCTTGCTGTCTCTCGCGCTCTCCCCATGCTGTCTCTCTCTTTCCGCATTCTGTCTCTCTCTCTCCCCATGCTCTGTCTGTCTCTCCCTCTCCCCATGCTCTGTCTGTCTCTCCCTCTCCATGCTGTCTGTCTCTCCTCCTAATGCTGTCTCTCCCCCATTCTATTTCTCGCTCTCTCTCATAGATAACCAAAAAGGGGGCAATCACCACTCAAACCAAATATATTGTGCGCATAACTGAGCCAAACGGGTGCATATGGGAGGAACGATACTTAGATACAATGTCTAATCGAAGAAGATCATAATAGATCCCAGAAAATTGCACTCAACCTGATGAAATGTAATGTCAAAACCTATAATAGGTATGATATACACAATAGTTTGTAGACTACAGTAGGATAAATAGGAAGATTGGTCAGAAATACTACCTCTCAGGGAGACTATAACAAGACACAAAAATAATAAAATTGTATTTATCATATATCAAACTCTGGTGTGTTATTTATTTTCAAAGTGAATGTTAAAACCCCGGTAGTGAGGGATCGGACATGTAAATACAGGGTTGTAAGAAAGTACTAGCTTATAGTACACTGCTATATCATATAATAATGATATATATATATATATGTATATATATATATACATATATATTGTGATGTCCACACCACGTTGCAGTCTCTTTTATCCAGATCAAAGGCAGGGAAACGTAGTGTTGATGCCAGGTACAAAGCCGGTATACACATACACGCCCAGAGAGGTAATACCGGTATACACATACACGCCCAGAGAGGTAATACCGGCATACACACACGCCAAGAGAAGTAATACCGCTATACACATACACGCCCAGAGAGGTAATACCGGTATACACGTACAGGCCCAGAGAGTTAATACCTGTATACACATACACGTCCAGAGAGGTAATACCGGTATGCACATACACGCCCAGAGAGTTAATACCTGTATACACGTACAGGCCCAGAGAGTTAATACCTGTATACACATACATGTCCAGAGAGGTAATACCGGTATGCACATACACGCCCAGAGAGTTAATACCTGTATACACGTACAGGCCCAGAGAGTTAATACCTGTATACACATACATGTCAAGAGAGGTAATACCAGTATTCACATACACGCCCAGAGAGGTAATACCGGTATAGAAATACACGCCCAGAGAGTTAATACCTGTATACACATACACGCCCAGGGAGATAATACGTAATACACATACATGCCCAGAGAGGTAATACCGGAATACACATACACGCCCATAAAGGTAATACCGGTTAAACACATACATGTTCAGAGAGGTATACCAGTATGCACATACACGCCCGGAGATGTAATACCGGTATACACATACACGTCCAGAGAGGTAATACCGATATACACTTACACGCTCAGAGAAGTATACCAGTATACACATACACGCCCAGAGATGTAATACCGGTATACACATACACGCCCAGAGAGGTAATACCGGTATACACATACAGGCCCATAGAGGTAATACCGGTATACACATACACGCCCAGAGCGGTAATACCGGTATACACATACACATCCAGAGTGGTAATACCGGCATACACAGACACGCCAAGAGAAGTAATACTGGTATACACATAGACGCCCAGAGAGTTAGTACTGGTATACACGCCCAGAGAGGTAATACCTGTATACACATACATGTCCAGAGAGGAAATACCAGTATATACTTACACGCCCAGAGAGTTAATACCTGTATACACGTACAGGCCCAGAGAGTTAATACCTGTATACAAATACATGTCCAGAGAGGTAATACCGGTATACACATACACGCCCAGAGAGGTAATACCGGTATACACATACACGTCCAGAGTGGTAATACCAGCATACACAGACACGCCAAGAGAAGTAATACTGGTATACACGTACACGCCCAGAGAGGTAATACCGGTATACACAAACACCCCCAGAGAGGTAATGCCGGTAAACACATACACGCCCAGAGAGGTAATACCGGCATACACATACACGCCCAGAGAGGTAATACCGGTATACACATACACGCTCAGAGAGGTAATACCGGTATACACATACACACCCAGAGAGGTAATACCGCTATACACATACACGCCCAGAGAGGTTATTCCGGTATACACATAAACGCCCAGAGAGGTAATACCTGTATACACATACACGCCCAGAGAAGTAATACCGGTATACACATACAGTACACGCCCAGAGAGGTAATACCGGTATACACATACACGCCCAGAGAGGTAATACCGGTATACACATACACGCCAAGAAAGGTAATACCGGTATACACATACACGCCCAGAGAGGTAATACCGGTATACACATACACGCTCAGAGAGGTAATACCGGTATACACATACACGCCCAGAGAGGTAATATGGTATACACTGACACACCGAGAGAGTTAATACCTGTATACACATACATATCCAGAGAGGTAGTACCAGTATACACATACACGTCCAGAGAGGTAATACCGGTATACACATACACGCCCAGAGAGGTAATACCGGTATACACATACACGCCCAGAGAGGTAATACCGGTATACACATACACGCCCAGAGAGGTAATACCAGTATACACATACATGTCCAGAGAGGTAATACCGGTATACACATACACGCCCAGAGAGGTAATATGGTATACACATACAGGCCCAGAGAAGTTATACCGGTATACACATACACGCCCAGAGAGGTAATACCGGTATACACATACACGCCCAGAGAGGTAATATGGTATACACATACAGGCCCAGAGAAGTAACACCGGTATACACATACATGTCCAGAGAGGTAATACTGGTATACACAAACACGCCCAGAGAGGTAATATGGTATACACAGACACGCCCAGAGAGGTAATACCGGTATTCACATACACGCCCAGAGAGGTAGTACTGGTATACACGCCCAGAGAAGTAATACCGGTATACACGTACACGCTCAGAGAGTTAATACCGGTATACACAGAAACGCCCAGAGAGGTAATACCGGTATACACATATACGCTTAGATAGGTAATACCGTACACCTATACATGTCCAGAGAGGTAATACTGGTATACACATACACGTCCAGAGAGGTAATACCAGTATACACGTACATGCCCAGAGAGTTAAAACCTGTATACACATACACGCCCACAGAGTTAATACCAGTATACACATGTCCAGAGAGGTAATACCGGTATACACATACACGTCCAGAGAGGAAATATTGGTATACACATACAAGCCCAGAGAGGTAATACCAGTATACACATACACGCCCAGAGAGGTAATACCGGTATACACATACACGCCCAGAGAGGTAATACCGGTATACACATACACGCCCAGAGAGGAAATACCGGTATACACATACACGCCCAGAGAGGAAATATAGGTATACACATACACGCCCAGAGAGTTAATACCTGTATACACATACACGCCCAGAGGGGTAATACCGGTATACACATACACACCCAGAGAGGTAATACCGGTATACACATACACGCCCAGAGAGGTAATACCGGTATAGACATACACACCCAGAGAGGTAATACCGGTATACACATACACCCAGAGAGGTAATACCGGTATACACATACACCCAGAGAGGTAATACAGGTATACACGTACACGCCCAGAGAGGTAATACCGGTATACACATATACACCCAGAGAGGTAATACCGGTATACACATACACACCCAGAGAGGTAATACCGGTATACACATACACGCCCATAGAGGTAATACCGGTATACACATACATGTCCAGAGAGGAAATATCGGTATACACGTACACGCCCAGAGAAGTAATACTGGTATACACATACACGCCCAGAGAGGAAATATCGGTATACACGTACACGCCCAGAGTGGTAATACCAGCATACACAGACACGCCAAGAGAAGTAATACTGGTATACACGTACACGCCCAGAGAGGTAATACCGGTATACACATACACACCCAGAGAGGTAATACCGGTATACACGTACACGCCTAGAGAGGTAACACCGGTATACACATACATGTCCAGAGAGATAATACCGGTATACACATACACACCCAGAGAGGTAATATGGTATACACTGACACACCGAGAGAGTTAATACCTGTATACACATACATGTCCAGAGAGGTAGTACCAGTATACACATACACGTCCAGAGAAGTTATACCGGTATACACAGAAACGCCCAGAGAGGTAATACCGGTATACACATATACGCCTAGAGAGGTAATACAGGCATACCCCGGTATAAGGACACTCACTTTAAGTACACTCACGAGTAAGGACATATCGCCCAATAGGCAAACGGCAGCTCGCGCATACACCTGTCAGCACGTCCTGAACAACGTTCTGAACAGCAATACCAGCTCCCTACCTGTACCGAAGCTGTGCGCAAATGGAGAGACTATAGCGCCTGTTACAAATGCGTTATTTACATCAGTTATGCACGTATATGATGATTGCCGTACAGTACATGCATCGATAAGTGGGGAAAAAGCAGTGCTTCACTTTAAGTACATTTTCGCTTTACATACGTGCTCCGCTCCCATTGCGTACGTTAATGCGGGGTATGCCTGTACCGTACACCTATACATTTCCAGAGAGGTAATACTGGTATACACATAAACGCACAGAGAGGTAATACCGGTATACACATACAAGCCCAGGGAGGAAATACCGGTATACACATACAAGCCCAGGGAGGAAATACCGGTATACACATACACGCCCAGAGAGTTAATACCTGTATACACGTACACGCCCAGAGAGTTAATACATGTATACACATACATGTCCAGAGAGGTAATACTGGTATACACATACACGTCCAGAGAGGTAATACCGGTGTACACATACACGCCCAGAGAGGTAATACCGGTATACACATACAAGCCCAGGGAGGAAATACCGGTATACACATACACGCCCAGAGAGTTAATACCTGTATACACGTACACGCCCAGAGAGTTAATACATGTATACACATACATGTCCAGAGAGGTAATACTGGTATACACATACACGTCCAGAGAGGTAATACCGGTGTACACATACACGCCCACAGAGTTAATACCTGTAAACACATGTCCAGAGAGGTAATACCAGTATACACATACACACCCAGAGAGGTAATATCGGTATACAGATACACACCCAGAGTGGTAATACGTGCATACACAGACACGCCAAGAGTAGTAATACCGGTATACACATAGACGCCCAGAGAGGTAATACCGGTATACACATAGACGCCCAGAGAGGTAATACCGATATACACGTACACGTCTAGAGCAGTAACACCGGTATACACATACATGTCCAGAGAGGTAATACTGGTATACACAAACACGCCCAGAGAGGTAATATGGTATACACAGACACGCCCAGAGAGGTAATACCGGTATTCACATACACGCCCAGAGAGGTAGTACTGGTATACACGCCCAGAGAAGTAATACCGGTATACACGTACACGCTCAGAGAGTTAATACCGGTATACACAGAAACGCCCAGAGAGGTAATACCGGTATACACATATACGCTTAGATAGGTAATACCGTACACCTATACATGTCCAGAGAGGTAATACTGGTATACACATACACGTCCAGAGAGGTAATACCAGTATACACGTACATGCCCAGAGAGTTAAAACCTGTATACACATACACGCCCACAGAGTTAATACCAGTATACACATGTCCAGAGAGGTAATACCGGTATACACATACACGTCCAGAGAGGAAATATTGGTATACACATACAAGCCCAGAGAGGTAATACCAGTATACACATACACGCCCAGAGAGGTAATACCGGTATACACATACACGCCCAGAGAGGTAATACCGGTATACACATACACGCCCAGAGAGGAAATACCGGTATACACATACACGCCCAGAGAGGAAATATAGGTATACACATACACGCCCAGAGAGTTAATACCTGTATACACATACACGCCCAGAGGGGTAATACCGGTATACACATACACACCCAGAGAGGTAATACCGGTATACACATACACGCCCAGAGAGGTAATACCGGTATAGACATACACACCCAGAGAGGTAATACCGGTATACACATACACCCAGAGAGGTAATACCGGTATACACATACACTGGCGACACAGTTTATTACACTGCGGCCAGATCCGCAAGCCGGGAGATTTCCCGGCTTGCTAGTGGCCGCCCCTCGGCGTGCCGCGCGTCATAGACGCGCGGTCACGCGTCTTCGGGAGCGTGCGCCCCCTGCACGCGCGTCCAGGGGCTCCCCGAGGGAGCCCTGGTGTCCCGCGATCGCGGGACAGCGGCAGGGGGTTCCGGGGGACCCGGCGGACCCGGCAGCGGTAGGGAGAGCGCCCCGATCGGAGGGCGCTCTTCCGCTGCTTCGGCGCGCGCCCGTCACTCTCGGGCGCGCGCCAGGCTACTGCTGCGGCACAGAACGGGCAAATGCTCGAATAAACTGTGCCGCAGCAGTACACCCAGAGAGGTAATACAGGTATACACGTACACGCCCAGAGAGGTAATACCGGTATACACATATACACCCAGAGAGGTAATACCGGTATACACATACACACCCAGAGAGGTAATACCGGTATACACATACACGCCCATAGAGGTAATACCGGTATACACATACATGTCCAGAGAGGAAATATCGGTATACACGTACACGCCCAGAGAAGTAATACTGGTATACACATACACGCCCAGAGAGGAAATATCGGTATACACGTACACGCCCAGAGAGGTCATACCGTTATACAGATACACGACCAGAGAGGTAATACTGGTATACACGTACACGCCCAGAGAGGTAATACCGGCATACACATACACGCCCAGAGAGGTAATACTGGTATACACATACACGCCCAGAGAAGTAATACTGGTATACACATACACGCCCAGAGAAGTAACACTGGTATACACACATATATCCGCTACAGACCATGGTTAATTCATTAAGAGTTTGGGAGGCCACAAAATGTAGCTGCCACTTGACTACCAAAGGTTCACTGATGACCCCAATTGCCGGCAATCCAGACTCCGCTCCAGGGCTGAATAGCAAGAACCTCTTCAATTGGATTCAAGCGGGGATAACCCGTCTTAAGGATCTGCAGGGTAGAAATTACATACAATCGTTTGAGCAAATTAAATCCTCTAAAGCTATCCCAAATAAAGAATTCTATCGATACCTCCAGATCAGAGATTTTTATAACAAAACCCCAATCAGACCGGCACGAACAAATTTTGAGCAGCTGTGTGCTAGAGCTACGGACACAAGGGGACTCACATCTAGGATGTACAGGGAAGTGATCTGTCCAGTGACGCCCAACGAGACCAGACTGTGTTACATTAGACACTGGGAATCAGACTTAGGCCGAGTCCATAGAAGGACAGGCCGTGCTGAGCTGTGCAGACGCTCCGCGCTGAGCCCCTGCATCCTCAATGAGGATACCTTTAGAGGGGGCTCATGCGAGCGTCCGCAGGCGTGCTGAGGCGCTGGAGTTTTCAGCCGAGCGCCAAGCTGTTTTTCAGCGCGCTGTCGGCTGAAAACATGCAATCAGCGTGGAGCTGCATCAACGTCACGGCGCCGACGTCAGTGCATCGCGGGCGATTGGCCCAGCGACGTCACTGCCCCGCCTCCCTCAGTCTCCCCCCGCCTCCGATCGCGCCTGCTTGCTCGCCTGCATGGGCATGAAATCGCGCAGATTTCAGCAGGTGAGCCTCAGCGTCAGCGCAGCTCGGAACTCCTCACCCCTCTATGGCCCGGGCCTTAGGAGAGACTTTAGAGGACGACACGACATGAGAATTATTGTTTGTTAAAGGTTTACTGTACCTTGCCTTGAATGTAGATCAGGCTATCTTTGAAAGGCCCTAACAACATATCTACATTACCGTGTGGACACTATTTTATGTCAATTGTTATAGCATACATGTATCATCTATTTTATACATGTATATCTTATCACTTTTATTGAATGTTTTTAATTACTATCACATATTAAATAATTATTCTTCATGTATAATTTGCACATCTTTTATTATCATATAGTATGTTTTTTATAACTATCACTTTATGTATTTGTCATGTAATTGTCATTTTTTTCTCAACCTCATGTTTTTTCCATGTTTTCCCCCCCACCCAGCCCCAAGAAGTTAATTATCTAATTATTACCCATGTGCCTTGAAGCATTTAATCACGTATTTAGCTATATATGTGGTTCTCCAACAGTTTAGTGTTAACCCCTGAGGAAGTCGCATGAAGCGACGAAACGCGTAGGTAAAGAGTAAATATTGGACTTTAATACATCAGAAGTATATTCGTCATTACTTTGGCGCCATTCCATTCCTGTATTGGAGCAGTGCAGGGTGTGCTTATTGAACTGTGCCTGGATCCTGTGCTACTACCCGGTGACCAGCTATCGCGAGACTTGAATACCAGGAAGAGATTGAGTGCGCGCGCACGTTCCTGGCGTCCGCAACGGGAGCTTACCAGATCAGCTGGACGTGGATCAGCAAACGGATGGAATAACGGGTGATGCACCAAGATCATTTTAACCACTGCTTATGACCTTTATATCTATTGTAAGTGTCTGTAATCTAGCAGCATATATCAATAAATTATCTATTTACAGTATTATACTATGGGAGCAGCGCCGTCTTCTTTTTGTTTCATATATATATATATATGTAAGGATGTAGTAGGAACCTCATGTGTGTTCAGTGTGTGCTGCCTCTGTTCAGTGAGAAGCTTGTGGAGTGTTGCAACAGTGTTGCAGTGTGCCCTAGCAGAGTGAGACAGGCAGTGTGATGCAATAGCTGAGCTGTGTGTCTGTGCAGATTAGGCAGAGAGGCTCAGTGGAGAAACTACAATTCCCATGAGCTCCTGGGCAGTCACCTGATGTGAAGAACCAATCAGAAGGCTAGGATGACAGGGACAGGAAAGAAAAGCGTGGGGGAGAGGTCACGCTGAGGAGAGAGGGAGGTGAAGGAGGAGGTTGGCGGAACCTCGTGTGCGCGAGCGGAGGGTCAGTGACCCGTCCGCTTAGGTGAAAGGTATCCCCCCGGCCCGAGGAGTATTCCCCTGTCATCGTAGGGTGCTGTTTTATAAGGACGGCCTTAGTTGGTAGGGACATTTCCCATTAGTGTGATTTGGCTGCGGAGCTGCGGCCGCCATCTTGGATTGGATACAGACGGCGCTGCAGCAAGGAGTGACGGCGAAAGGCTGGAGCAACGCTAGGACCCTGCGTGGAGTGTGATGGTCATCGCAGTGACCGGAAGGTATCATTGTTTATAAGTGCACCTACACCGGTCACCAGGCGCTGATCCCGCCTCCCACTAACTAATTGGGCCAACTGTGCAAATCCTATGGTACCATACCTATACTGGTTATAAGACATACTCCTAGGGAGAGTGGCAGAGCCACCTATGTACAGGACATTATCCCTAATAAGGTGTGGCCGAGCCACGGTGTGTGTGTGTAATGTTATATGTTTATTCTGCAGATCATTTGTTCTTTATGCATGATATATAAAAGGTTGCTGTTGCATAATGCTGTTGTGATGTTCTTGCTCAGGGTATAATCTCTATCATGGGGATCCTGGGCAAGTGGAGGCGCTGCACCGCGATTAATAAAGGTATGACCCCAGGCTCCCAAATAGCGGAGGCTCAGAGCTCCTGAGGACACAGGTACATGCACCACAGTAGTTCCTTATTGCAGGCGTTCACAAAAAGGGCTACATTTGGAGGCGCTGCTGAGAGATCAGACCTGGGGTGCCCTATATTTTTTTTCTGTGCAACCAATTTTTTTTTTCCCGCCATGTTTGTGCCCTCGCAGCCTGAGGTGCGCAAGTGGGCCCAACGGCATGAAATTCCCCTGACACGTGCCTTCGGCCTGGGACACGTGCCCGCTACCCTCTGCCTGGGCACTGTGACCGATCTTGTCAGGAAACTCCCGCTCATGGACACTGCCCGAGTGCAAGATCACTATTACGACCGGGAACAGGACTGGCGCAAAATACTATTTGTCACTGACCAGGACATATGCCCTAAAGCCCTGCCCTTAGTATTACTTCTGCCCGAGGCTCCCGGCATCCACTGTCCGATAGTACAGGTGGATTCCACCGAACCACTGGCTGCGGCCACACCCCAGAGGGGATACCCCGGCTCGTTAGGTACCGTCACAACCAGTTCTGAACGCACCCCTGAGAACAGTTTGAACCCCCGGTGGCCCGCCGCAATGGGCCTAGGCACTTCGTTCACTCCCTCGGCCTTTAGGCCCGCGCTGAGCAGAACCAGTTTGTCAAGGCTAGATGCCTATTCACATGCTGGGAGTAGCCTGCCGGATAACGCCTCCATCCCGGCGCTAGCAGAAGCCATTCACCACACTATACAGTCCCTCCAATACCGAAAACTGAAGGCGTTTTCTGGGGACAAACCCACTTCCCTGGGAGAAGTCGGGTTCGAGGAATGGCTAGACCACACGGAACAGGTACTACCCGAATGGTCATGCACAGATGCCGTCCGGAGGCAGCGCATAATTGAATGCCTGAGGGCCCCAGCATCCCACATGGTGCACTGCTATCGGGATGACCACCCGGATGCTGACGCGGCTGGCATCATCCACTGCCTGACCAAAGTGTATGGGGTTCCTGTGGATGCCTTTGCGCTAATGGCCAGGTTCCACGCTCTGGCCCAGAAAGAAGGAGAGATGGTGTCTGACTTCCTTCGACGGTTGCATCTGGACCTGTGGACCCTGGTGAGGAAGGGGGTGGTGCAGAAGACAGATGCCGACGGACTACGCACCACCCAGCTACTGAGGGGACTCCTCCCCTTGCACCCGGTGTCTATACGCGTCAGCAGCTGTCTCACGCCGGGGCAAGCACTGGCGTTCGACGACTTGATGGATCGGGTTCAGGCCCATGGGACTGTGCTACTGGGGCGTGAGCTGACCCCGGGAAAGAAGGCGGTGGTTGCGGCTAAAGACACCAGGACGTCGGATGCTAATACTGAAGCGCCCGGGAATGCGAACCCGAAGAAGGAGGACCTGGAAGCGCCTGCAGCCGCCAGGGAACGCCCCGCGTCGGGGCGAGCATCGCCGACCTTCCGAGACAACTCCTACCGCAGTCATCTCCAGTGCTATGCTTGCAGAAAAATGGGGCACATTCGTGCGCATTGCCCCTCCCTACAGAAAACGGGGTCCCGACCGGCCAAGTCTATGCTGTGTACTCCGCAGACCGACGAAGCAGTGGCCTCGTCCTCGCCGAGTAGTCGAATAGGGCCAGCGGCCATCGTCAAGGTGGTGATTGAAGGCATCTACGCCTCAGCGCTGATGGATACTGGGTCCCAGGTGACCATCGTGTATCGGCCCTTCTACGATCAACACTTGCACCGGCTGCCGCTGCTATCTGCTGACTCCTTGCAGTTGAGAGGGTTGAGCCATGAAGACTACCCTATTGACGGGGTGGTGAAGGTACATCTGGACATTCCCCAGTTGAACACAGGCAAGCATCACCCCATGGAGGTGGAAGCCTTAGTATGTCCAGAACCCCAGGATCATCCCAGCGCCCCGATAATCATGGGGACCAACACAGACATCGTACAGGATGTGCTCCGCAAGTATCTACAGGAAACGGGTGAATCACCATTGCTGGCTCTAGCTGCTTGCCCGGTGTTGCAAGAGGTTTGCGGTAAGATTGCGACCGAAGAGGAACATGGGATGCTGTATAGTTAAGAGCGGGGGCTAACCGAGATCCTGCCCGGGGAAGGAAGAATGATGATCGCCGCCTGTCGTTATCCGGCCAGACGTCCGGAGGATCAACTGTTCTCCCTGGAAAGCTCGATCCGCGAGGACCAGCGACTCGGCTACGAAGTATTGGCCTCGATAAAGAAGTGGTCGGGAAAAATTCTGGCTCGAACCCAGGTGTACGTACGGAACCTTTCTCCCTACACCATGTGCATTGATCGGCGGCAACCATTGGGTCGCATCTATCCAGTAACCCCGGTGGAGAATAGTGTAGGTGAGCGCCCGGTGGTCACCACTCATGCCGTGACCCCAAGGTTGGCATTCGACTTTGGAGATTCACCCTTGACGGAGGGCTGGAAAGGAAGACTGCAGACCAAACTGGAAGAACGACGGGGGGTATTCTCCATTAGTGATATGGATGTAGGGTGCAGTCGCAGCGCCCGCCATACCATTCGACTGAGCGACCATGCCCCGTTCCGGGAACGTTCTCGCCGCCTAGCACCCCGAGACGTGGAAGAGGTGAGGAGATTACTAGCCGAAATGGAGGAAGCTGGTATCGTTCAAGGATCACGCAGTCCCTATGCCTCACCCATCGTAGTGGTTCGCAAAAAGAATGGGACCGTACGTCTCTGCGTGGACTATAGAACCTTGAACAGCCGTACGGTGCCTGATCAGTATACCCTCCCACGCATCGAGGACCTCTTGAACGCCCTGACGGGAAGTAAATGGTTCAGTGTACTAGATTTGAGGTCGGGGTATTATCAAGTACCCATGGATCTGGAAGATCAGGAGAGAACGGCCTTCATCTGTCCGCTAGGGTTCTACCAGTTCACCCGCATGCCGGGGATATGCGGGGCTCCTGCCACCTTTCAGAGGCTAATGGAAAAGACCCTGGGGGACCTGAACCCGCAAGAATGCTTGGTGTACCTGGACGACATTATAGTGTTCGGAAAGACGCTAGAGGAGCATGAGGAGCGGCTGATGAAGGTGTTGGATCGACTTCAAAAGGAGGGGTTGAAACTGTCCCTGGATAAGTGCAAATTCTGCCGCACGTCCGTGACATACGTGGGTCACATTGTATCAGCTGAAGGTATATCCACCGACCCAGGGAAGATAGAGGCAGTGGTGAATTGGCCCCGGCCTAACAACGTTCAAGTACTTCGATCCTTCCTGGGGTTCTGCGGCTACTACCGGCGATTCGTGGAGGGCTACTCCAGCAAAGCTAAAATCCTGAATAATCTCTTAAAAATCTGTCCTGAGGACACCGGCAGGAAAATCACCACAGCACAAACGCCATTTGGAGAGAAATGGACCTCTGCTTGTGAGCAAGCGTTCTTGAAATTGAAAGCCAGCCTAACGCAGGCCCCAGTGCTGGCCTATGCCGACCCCGACCGAGAATACGTTCTACACGTGGATGCCAGCTTCAGTGGCCTGGGAGCAGTGTTGCACCAGAAACATGACACAGGGCTCCGCCCAGTGGCGTATGCGAGTCGAAGCTTAACTCCAAGCGAACAGAACTATCCTGTCCACAAGCTGGAGTTTCTAGCCCTCAAATGGGCTGTAGTGGATAAGCTACATGATTACTTGTATGGGGTACAATTTGAAGTCAGGACAGATAATAACCCAATGACTTACATCAACACGTCCGCCAAATTAGATGCGACAGGTCACCGGTGGTTGGCGGCACTGGCCAACTATCGGTTCAACCTTAAATATAAACCAGGGCCCACTAACATAGGGGCCGATGCTCTGTCACGGAGGCCGGGGCTTCAACCCACCATGGATGAGGAAGTATGGGAGGAAATTCCGGGGCCTGGCATACGTGCTCTATGTTCGCTAGCAGCAGTGGTCAACGATCAGGTGGCGTTCTCAGAGCTAAGAGTAGCTGATTCATTAGGGTGTCAATCCCGAGCCATTCCCCGGGCCTACCGAGGTCGGGAAGGAATGAACATTACCGAAGATAAAATCATTTCCTGGAAAGAATTGGTGCAACACCAGATCCAAGATCCAGTGGTGGAACTAGCTCGCCAAGCTCTGCAGCAAGAGAACCCTTCTATTCTTAAGCAAGCCCCCAGAGAACTGGTGAAGCTATTGTTGAATGAGTTCGGGAAGTTCGAACTGGACAATTGCCTATTGTACCGGGTCATTCCATACCACAATCATCCCGATCGGCGACAACTATTCTTGCCTGAAAGTCTGAGAAATATGGTCCTTCGGGCCCTTCACGATGATCATGGCCATCTGGGCATTGACAAGACATTCGGGTTACTTCGGGACCGGTTCTATTGGCCAAAAATGAGAGAATCAGTGGAAATGCATTGCCGAAGGTGTACCCGCTGTATACAGAGGAAAACACTCCCCACACGGGCGGCTCCCATGGCCCATCTGAAAAGCTCTGGTCCTATGGATTTGGTGTGCATGGATTTCTTGTGTATCGAGCCAGACACCCGGGGCATCGGTAACGTACTAGTGATTACAGACCACTATACAAGGTACGCCCAAGCGTTCCCTACCAAAGATCAACGGGCGGTAACAGTGGCTAGAGTATTGTGGGAGAAATACTTCATTCATTATGGATTACCGAACCGACTCCACTCTGATCAAGGCAGGGATTTCGAGAGTACTCTCATTAGGGAACTGTTGAGGTTGTTAAACATAGCTAAGTCACGGACTACCCCGTACCACCCAGAAGGGGATGCTATGCCCGAACGGTTCAACCGAACACTGCTGGACATGATGGGGACATTAAAAGGCTCTCAGAAGACGGAGTGGAGCAGGCATGTGGAGACGTTGGTGCATGCCTATAACTGTACTCGACACGAGTCTACAGGGTATACTCCGTACTTCTTAATGTTTGGGAGAGAAGCCCGACTACCTGTGGATGTGCGACTGCGGATATCTACCGATGGGGTATCCAACAGAACGCATTTCCGTTATGTACAGAGGTTACAGGACAGCCTGCAGCAGGCCTATAAATTGGCTGAAAAGGCGGCGGCGCAATTAAATGCGGGTAACAAAAGGCGCTATGACCACAAGGTGCGACATAAGGAGATTCGCCCGGGGGATGCTGTTCTCCTTCGTAATTTAGGCATTCCCGGAAAGCACAAACTGGCTGATCGGTGGAGAGATGGGGTGTATGAGGTAGAATCACAGATGCCTGGCCTCCCGGTATACCGCATCAAGGACTCCGATGGCCGGGTAAAGGTGTGGCATAGGAATCACCTACTCCCCATACCTCAAGTAGGGGACAACGAATTGGAGGTACCCACTGTTTCAATTGATGGAGAAACTGAAAGTACAGAGGATGGCCTAGAGACTGTAATAAATGCCACCTCTGAGAATCCTATGGAGGGAACCTCTCAAAGGGGCCTTCCGGCCGCGGGGGCATCTCCCGAAGGAGCTACGGGTAAAGAGCCCCTTGGTCCAACGACAGATACGCTGACTCCCGTGAGCCAGCCACTAGACCCGCAGAGCCCGTGCTTTGTGCCACAAAGAGACTTTGCAGACTTATCAAGCCCCTCAAGGGCAGAGTTGGAACTGCCAAATGGGAATTGCTACTCTCCCGAGGGGGTAGCTGAAGAGCAAATTCGCAGAAGCCAAAGAGCTAGTCAACCTCCAATGAGGATGGCTTATGATCAATTTGGGGCACCCCATTATGAGGCTCAGCAGTGGTCTCGGAGCAAAATCCAATCTGTGATTGTGATGCTCACAGAATTGTGCAATATCGTATAAAGTCAATGCGAATGTGCTAAGTTATATAATTGAACTGCATTTTTTATTATATAACATTCTGTGTATAGTTATGTAGGTGTAGCCCAAGCGAGGACGTTGGATTCTGCAAGGGGGAGAATGTAAGGATGTAGTAGGAACCTCATGTGTGTTCAGTGTGTGCTGCCTCTGTTCAGTGAGAAGCTTGTGGAGTGTTGCAACAGTGTTGCAGTGTGCCCTAGCAGAGTGAGACAGGCAGTGTGATGCAATAGCTGAGCTGTGTGTCTGTGCAGATTAGGCAGAGAGGCTCAGTGGAGAAACTACAATTCCCATGAGCTCCTGGGCAGTCACCTGATGTGAAGAACCAATCAGAAGGCTAGGATGACAGGGACAGGAAAGAAAAGCGTGGGGGAGAGGTCACGCTGAGGAGAGAGGGAGGTGAAGGAGGAGGTTGGCGGAACCTCGTGTGCGCGAGCGGAGGGTCAGTGACCCGTCCGCTTAGGTGAAAGGTATCCCCCCGGCCCGAGGAGTATTCCCCTGTCATCGTAGGGTGCTGTTTTATAAGGATGGCCTTAGTTGGTAGGGACATTTCCCATTAGTGTGATTTGGCTGCGGAGCTGCGGCCGCCATCTTGGATTGGATACAGACGGCGCTGCAGCAAGGAGTGACGGCGAAAGGCTGGAGCAACGCTAGGACCCTGCGTGGAGTGTGATGGTCATCGCAGTGACCGGAAGGTATCATTGTTTATAAGTGCACCTACACCGGTCACCAGGCGCTGATCCCGCCTCCCACTAACTAATTGGGCCAACTGTGCAAATCCTATGGTACCATACCTATACTGGTTATAAGACATACTCCTAGGGAGAGTGGCAGAGCCACCTATGTACAGGACATTATCCCTAATAAGGTGTGGCCGAGCCACGGTGTGTGTGTGTAATGTTATATGTTTATTCTGCAGATCATTTGTTCTTTATGCATGATATATAAAAGGTTGCTGTTGCATAATGCTGTTGTGATGTTCTTGCTCAGGGTATAATCTCTATCATGGGGATCCTGGGCAAGTGGAGGCGCTGCACCGCGATTAATAAAGGTATGACCCCAGGCTCCCAAATAGCGGAGGCTCAGAGCTCCTGAGGACACAGGTACATGCACCACAGTAGTTCCTTATTGCAGGCGTTCACAAAAAGGGCTACATATATATATATATATATATATATATATATATATATATATATATATATATATATATATATATATATATATATATATATATATATATATATACAGTGTTCGTCAAACCTATACATTTGCTTGCCCCGGGCGAGTGGATTTAACCCCCGGGCGAGTAAATATTGGCCCAAGCAGCACACGTTTGGTAATTTGATTTGACACGTTTGATTTGTCAACCACTATATATATATATATATATATATATATATATATATATATTATTTTATTTTTGGAAATGACACATACCTCCAGACAACCGGGACCGCTGTGGGTACTCGGATGGCGCCACAGTATACCAATCTGTTCTGCGCAAAACTGGAAAGTGACTTTCTTTCCACCTGTCACTTGAAACCCCTTACATACCTTCGCTACATCGATGACATCCTCCTGATTTGGACCTCTGGCGAACAGGATCTCCTACATTTCTATGACATCTTCAATCCGTTCCACCCGACAATCAACCTCAAACTCACCCATTCCCCGGATGAAGTACATTTCCTAGACACCCCCATTACTATAAAGAACAACCAACTACAGACTTCTGTATACCGCAAACCTACAGACAGAGCCAGCTATTTGAGGGACAACAGCTTCCACCCGACACACACCAAACATGCAACCATCTTCAGTCAAGCCATACGATACAACTCGGATATGCTCCGACACAGCAGACAGAGACCAGCGGATTAAAGCCTTGAGATCAGATTTTATAAACCGTGGATATAACCGCAGAATTGTAGACCAGCAAATTCACAAAGCCACCAGAATACCAAGAAGTGATCTCCTTGAATACAAACAGAAAGACAAGCGACAGGGTACCTTTGGTGGTCACATATAACCCACACCTAGGAGCCCTATGCAAGATCGCCAGGGAACTACAACTCATCTTCCAGGAAGATACAAGACTGCAACAGGTCTTCCCTGAAGCACCCTTATTATCATACAGGCAACCTCATAATCTCAAGAATATTATGGTGAGGAGTAATGTATTCAGCACTACAACTGAATGCGGGACGAAACCATGCCAGGACGCAAGATGCAAAACCTGCACAATGCTCTACACAGCGGACACAATACAAATACCGCACAGGAATCGGGAATACAAAATCAGAAGAAGGTTCACCTGTTCCTCCAGCAATGTCGTGTACCTCATCATGTGCATGAAATGCTCAGGGGGCTGCTACTAAATAGGTGAGACGGGGCAGGTGCTAAACAAGAGAATGAACCTGTACCGCCGCAGCATCACACGCGGAACAAGAGACAGTCCTGTCAGCGAACATTTCTCTGACTCTGGCCATAAGATGAACGATCTGAAGGTGGCCATACTCAAAGGTAATCTTAAAACACCGAAAGAGAGACGGTTGCATGAATACAAATTTATGCAACTGTTCGGGACACTTAGCGGTGGTCTAAACAGAGATCGAAATTTTATGAGTCATTACTGACACAAGTGAACTCTCTTCCCATGAGCGCTATAGGCCATGTCTATACATACTGGGCTATATGTACGCACACACAGCTGTCTCTTACACATACTAATACTCCTTGTTTTTCCATCCCTATACACCAATAGGGACCACATAGTTTCTACACACACTTTTAGTTATGCTACAATCTCTCACATTTCCACACCTACCCACACCATTTATATTAACTCTCACTCCACACACCTTTTGTAAAGCACTGTATACACTGTGGACTCTCCATTCATTTATATTCACATAGATACACACACACTCTTACATCACTAACTTTCAGGAACCATTTAACACCTCTAGTCATAAATCTCATCCACACACGGGGGAGGGACAAGCACAGATAACATTCCAAGAGACACTGTTTTTAAGTATACCATTTGCTTGCTTCATTCCTTGTAATATCGCAGGAAGAAGAGATCAGTGTATCCCGAAAGCTCACACAAATAAAAGCATTTTGTTAGCCAGAGAACGGTATCATCTATTTATTTTTTGATTATATGTGTGTGTGTGTGTGTGTGTGTGTGTGTGTGTGTGTGTGTGTGTGTGTGTGTGTGTGTGTGTGTGTGTGTGTATACAGTGTATATATATATATATATATATACTGTATATACCATAATGGTGAGTAGAAAAAGTGACAACCCACGGGGTTGCAGACCTGCCTAAGCCATGCAGTTGAGCAAACAGTTGTATTTGCATATTTTCTTTCCTGTGGAGGGTTTTTGTCACTCTTTTACTCACCATAACTTAACTCAGTATTATGGTATAGCCTATCCCATAGCCTCTTTGCATACCCAGTTAAAATCAACCCCACACTGATGAGACCCATTAAGGTCGAAACAGCAGTCTGTGGGTGGTTTTCTGGGTATGCACCTTAACCCTGGCTGTGCTCAAAGCTGTGACCATGCAGCAAGCTTAAGCCTATAGGGAACCATGTTAAAAATGTTTTTTGAGGCAAAAAGTGACATTGTGTGCTCATTTGCATGTCATTTCCCAGAATCCCTGGCTGCAGTGGAAATGCTGTATGCTGGGTGATAATGGGGAAAGGCGGGGTTGCAGACCTGCCTAAGACATGCAGATGAGCATACAGTTGTATTTGCATATATATATATATATATATATTTATATATATATATATATATATATATGTGTGTGTATATATATATATTTATATACGGTGTTCGACAAATAATGATAACCACTCGCCCGTGGCGAGTGGATATAGGCCGCTGGCGAGCCGTGCGCTATGAATTCCCCTGCTCGTGCCAATTTTTTATTTTTTTAAAATAAATAAATAATCCCCCTCCCTGATTGGGTTAACGCGGGGAAGAGCCCCTTCCCCTGATCTCCTCCCCCTCCTGATCTCCTCCCCCTCCTGCCCCTGATCTCCTCCCGTGAGTCAGGGGGGGCCCGGCCGGGCGCCAGTTAATTACATTTAAAAAAAAGTTGAAAAAGATGGCAGGGATTTCCGTTGTCCCGGCGCGCATGCACAGGGCAAGCAGGGTGTCCTGCCCTCTGCGCTGCCTGTGGGCCCGCTGCCTGTTCCCCCCAGCAACCCAGCCTCCCTGCATCCCTCCCCCCCACTCCCCACGTGGGACAGAGGGGGAAGCGCCAACACAAGCCCCGTGCGCAACCCAGCCCCCATCCGCTCCCAACTTGATACGGAGGGGGAAGCACCAACCCATCTTCCCCCGTGCGCGCCTCCTGCCCCTGATCTCCTCCCCCTGATCTCCTGCTCGAACCCCGCTTTCTCCCCGGGGGTGTCCGCCTCTGAAGGGGGTTCGCTTCGGTGGGGGGAGCATGCTGCGGCGTCGGCCGCTTCGGGGGGGCGGCCCCGGCGGCCCCTTGCAGAGAGCCCTGCTGCCTTGCGGAGGCCCCCGCTGCGATGTGTGACCCCCCCTGCCTTGCAGAGGCCCCGCTGCCGTGTGGAGGGCCCACTGCTGTGCAGAGGCCTCACTGCTGTTACGTGCGACCCGGTGAGTGTGTGTGTGTGACAGACTGAGTGACTGAGTGACTGTGTGTGTGTCTGTGAGTGTCTGTGAGTGTCTGTATCTGTGAGTGTGTCTGTGAGTGTGTGTCTGTGTGAGTGTGTCTGTGTGTCTGTGAGTGAGTGTGTCTGTGAGTGTGTGTGTGTGTGTGTGTGTGTGTGTGTGTGTGTGTGTGTGTGTGTGTGTGTGTGTGTGTGTGTGTGTGTGTGTGTGTGTGTGTGTGTGTGTGTGTGTGAGTGAGTGTGTCTGTGAATGAGTGTGTCTGTGAATGAGTGTGTCTGTGAGTGAGTGTGTCTGTGAGTGAGTGTGTGTGTCTGTGAGTGTGTGTGTCTCTGAGTGAGTGTCTGTGTGTCTGTGAGTGAGTGAGTGTGTGTGTCTGTGAGTGTTTGTGTGTGTCTGTGAGTGTGTGTGTGTGTCTGTGAGTGTGTCTGTGTCTGAGTGTGTCTGTTTCTGAGTGTGTGTTGCTGAGTGTGTCTCTGCATGTCTGTGAGAGAGTGAGAGTGAGTGTGTGTGTCTGTGAGTGAGTGTGTGTCTGTGTGTCTGAATGTGTCTGAGTGAGTGTGTCTGTGAGTGTGTGTGTCTCTGAGTGAAGGTGTCTGTGAGTGAGTGTGTCTGTGAGTGAGTGTGTCTGTGAGTGTGTGTCTGTGAGTGTGTGTCTGTGAGTGTGTGTGTCTGTGAGTATGTGTCTGTGAGTTTGTGTCTGTGAGTGTGTGTGTCTGAGTGAGTGAGTGTGTCTGTGAGTGAGTGTATTTGTGTGTCTGTGAGTGGGTGTGCGTGTCTGTGAGTGAGTGTGAGTGTCTGTGAGTGTGTGTGTCTCAGTGTGTCTGTGTCTGAGTGTGTCTGTGTCTGAGTGTGTCTGTGTCTGAGTGTGTCTGTGTCTGAGTGTGTCTTTGAGTGTGTGTGTCTGTGAGTGAGTGTGTCTGTGAGTGAGTGAGTGTGTCTGTGAGTGTGTTTGTGTGTCTGTGAGTGAGAGTGAGTCTGTGTGTGTCTGTGAGTGAGTGTGTGTGTCTGTGTCTGTGAGTGTGTGTGTCTCTGAGTGAGTGTCTGTGTGTCTGTGAGTGAGTGAGTGTGTGTGTCTGTGAGTGTTTGTGTGTGTCTGTGAGTGTGTGTGTGTGTCTGTGAGTGTGTCTGTGTCTGAGTGTGTCTGTTTCTGAGTGTGTGTTGCTGAGTGTGTCTCTGCATGTCTGTGAGAGAGTGAGAGTGAGTGTGTGTGTCTGTGAGTGAGTGTGTGTCTGTGTGTCTGAATGTGTCTGAGTGAGTGTGTCTGTGAGTGTGTGTGTCTCTGAGTGAAGGTGTCTGTGAGTGAGTGTGTCTGTGAGTGAGTGTGTCTGTGAGTGTGTGTCTGTGAGTGTGTGTCTGTGAGTGTGTGTGTCTGTGAGTATGTGTCTGTGAGTTTGTGTCTGTGAGTGTGTGTGTCTGAGTGAGTGAGTGTGTCTGTGAGTGAGTGTATTTGTGTGTCTGTGAGTGGGTGTGCGTGTCTGTGAGTGAGTGTGAGTGTCTGTGAGTGTGTGTGTCTCAGTGTGTCTGTGTCTGAGTGTGTCTGTGTCTGAGTGTGTCTGTGTCTGAGTGTGTCTGTGTCTGAGTGTGTCTTTGAGTGTGTGTGTCTGTGAGTGAGTGTGTCTGTGAGTGAGTGAGTGTGTCTGTGAGTGTGTTTGTGTGTCTGTGAGTGAGAGTGAGTCTGTGTGTGTCTGTGAGTGAGAGTGTGTGTGTCTGTGAGTGAGAGTGAGTGTGTGTGTCTGTGAGTGAGTGTGAGTGTGTGTGTCTGTGAGTGAGTGTGTGTCTGTGAGTGTCTGTGAGTGAGTGTGTGTGTCTGTGAGTGTGTCGCCCCCTCCCTCTCCCTGTGTCGCCCTCTCCCTGTGTCGCCCTCTCCCTGTGTCGCCCTCTCCCTGTGTCGCTCTCTCCCTCTCCCTTTGTCGCCCTCGCCATCTCGCCCTTGCCCTCTTGCCCTCTCACTCTCACCCTCTCACTCTCTTTCTTTGTCTCTCATTCTCTCTGCATGTGTGTTCTCTCTCTCTGTCTCTGTCTCTCTCATTCTCTCGCCCTCTGTGTCTCTCTGTGTGTCTCTTTCTCTCTGTGTGTGTCACTTTCTTGTGTGCGTGTCTCTTTCTATGTGTGTGTGTGTCTCTTTCTCTGTGTGTGTCTCCATTTCTCTGCGTGTCTCTCTTTCTCTGTGTGTCTCTCTTTTTCTGTGTGTCTCTCTTTTTCTATGTGTCTCTTTTTCTGTGTGTCTCTCTTTTTCTGTGTGTCTCTCTTTTTTCTGTGTGTCTCTCTCTTTCTGTGTCTCTTTCTGTGTGTCTCTCTTTTTCTGTGTGTGTGTGTGTGTGTGTGTCTCTCTCTGTGTGTCTCTGTGTGTGTGTGTCTTTGTGTGTCTCTCTCTCTCTGTCTGTCTCTCTCTCTCTCTCTGTCTGTCTCTCTCTCTCTGTGTCTGTCTCTCTCTATGTGTGTCTGTCTCTCTCTGTGTCTGTCTCTCTCTGTGTCTGTCTCTCTCTGTGTCTATCTCTCTCTCTGTGTCTGTCTCTCTCTGTGTCTGTCTCTCTGTGTGTCAGTCTCTCTCTGTGTCTGTCTCTCTCTGTGTCTGTCTCTCTCTGTGTCTGTCTCTCTCTGTGTCTGTCTCTCTCTGTGTCTGTCTCTCTCTCTCTGGGGGCTATGCACTAAGCTCAATGGCTTTGCGTTCTGATTTGGCCAAAAAGCAGGTCCGTTAAAAAGTGAATTCGGGGACGCGATGCACTAAGGCCTTGAGGCCATTTTTTAACGTACCTGCTCAAAATAGCTCAAAACAGCCACAGCGTACGAGTTGCTTTTTTCCCCCCTGCTAGCGTTCTGAACCTTTCCGTTCGCTAACTGATAGAAAAAAAAGCCACCTGTAACATTTGCATGGAGATTTGCTATCTCCATGCAAGACTGTTACAGGCGATCGTACACTAAATAAAAACATTTTAATAATAGTGTACATGAGCAGGGGGTCTCCCGAGCTGAACCTCATTGTTTTCAGGTCCGAGGACACCCTACTTCAGGAGTTACAGGCCCCGTTATGGGGTGCCGGTGTCCCCTGCAGTTTAAAGCTCCCGCGTCACGTGACCGGGTTATTTACATTCTGCAGAGGGATACCGCCACCCCATAAAGGGGCCTGTATCTCCTGAAGTAGGGGTCCTCGGACCTGAAACCAATGCGGTTCAGCTCAGGAGACCCCCTGCACATCTACACTAGTATTAAAACATACATAACAATTAACAATAATTCATTACCGTAGCGGCTATCCGCTATGGTAATGAAGCAGCATTAATGTATTTTAAATAATAGTGTGCGGGAGCAGGGGGTCCCCTGAGCTGAAAAGCATTGATTTCTGCCTCAGAGACCCCCTGCTTCCCGAGTTACAGGCCCCGGTATGGGGCATCGGGTGCCAGTGCCACCGCCATCTTTATAGCGTCCAAGACGTGACGTGGGCTCTATGAAGATGGCGTCCGCACTGGCACCGATGCCCCAAAGTGGGGCATGTAACTCGGGAAGCAGGGGGTCTCTGAGGCAGAAATCAATGCGGTTCAGCTCAGGGGACCCCCTGCTCCCGCACACTATTAATAAAAATACATTAATGCTGCTTCATTACCTTAGCGGATAGCCGCTAAGGCAATGAAGGGGTTAAGGCACATTAGCATGTTTATTGGGGACAATTGCCTCCAATAAACAACACACATCCCCCCCGCCCCCTAACACATACAGTACTGTAATGGGCAAAATTACTATTATCCACATATGGATAATAATGCATTTGCCCATTTAAAATACATATAAATGACAATAAATACAATAAAAACATTTTACACTTACGTTTTACAGGCACCCACGATGAAGGCCATCTTTATCCTCATCTTCATCCTGCCCATGCCCCTACGGTGCTGCAAAACATGCACAACAATTACAATAGCCAATGTAATGTCCCCATACCCCTTAATCACCATAGCGGTTATTAACCGCTACAGTCATTAAGGGGTTAACCCACCCTCACCCACCATTTGGGAGTCCTACATACCCTCCAACTCTAACCCCCCACCCTGTGAGGCCTAACCACCCTCACCCACTACCCACAAGGGAGGCCTACCCACATACCCTTGGGGCCAATACACTCCCCACCCCCCCCAACACATACAGTACAATAATGTGCAAAATAACTATTATCCAGATATGGATAATATATTATTTGCCCATTATGAAACACATAAAACATCCACAAATCAAAACATGAATTTTTAATCTTAAAACCACCACATTTCATGTTACAATAAATCCAGCAGCCATTGCAAATATAAAAAAAACAAACTGCAGCTACACAAATGTCTATGAAATGTCACAAAATTGCATAGAGTGTGTACATGATGCAATTAATATGTGCATCATATAACACTATGCAAAATATATGTAACAATAAAATACACTATGAACAATGTCCCCTAACCACCAATGCCATCCTGAAAATCAATTAGAATCTAACCAACATCAATACAATTAGCATCAATCAATTAATCCATTTCCTCAAACAATTAAAATACAATACAAATCAATTATACAATTCCCTATTCAATTGCTAAAGCCAAACCATTGGCAAAACAAATCTAATTTAAAGTAACCACCATCATTCTAATCTTACTACCATAAAGAAGGCATTAGCTAAATAGAAATTATTCACAAAATTGACAAAATAAAGATGCTAAATACATTATCCATACATGAAAAGAACCTAAACATGAGCCAAACAATCAATTATTATCCCTTTATGTCTATCCATACAGATAGATAAACATAACATATAGGGGCAATAATACAGCATAAAATACAATGCATTTACATACAAAATTCACATACAATACACCCATTCAGTGTCCGTGAATGTATTATATACATAGATACAGTAACGGGCATTAAATGGGAGTGAAAAAATAAAAGACATGAATGAAAAATTATAAAAACCTGTAAAAGTTCAAATAATAAACTTTTCTTTTGTTTACTCACCATTAGATGTCCACTCACCGAAATCCAAGCGACCCGGAAGCACAGGAACCAATCCACAGGTAAGCCATAAATTAATAAACCACAACAAATCCACGTCTGTGTCTTCTTTGGAGTCTTCCGGGGTCTTCTTCCGTCTTCTTACGCCACGCCCTTCTTCTCTTCTTAGGAGGGGAGATGTTCCCTCCTCGGCGACTAGCTTCAAAATGAGGCGACATAGGCTTTTATAGGCCTATGACGTCACATTTTGGTCAAATGTTTCCCACGGTCCTGATTGGGCCGTGAAAAACATGTGATTTGGCCGATGCAAAAAAAATGATGACGTCCTTTAAAGGCAATGAAAGCACAGCCAATCAGAATGGCTTTGCTTCAATTGCCTTTAAGATGACGTCATTAAAAGAAACATGGCCGGTCTCACATGGTATGGTAGCCAAACAGAGCGTGGGAAATACATCCCAACTCTGATTGGCTCTAGTACCATGTGACAGGCTTTCAAAGACGTCACATCCGTTCTCCCCCAAGCCTCTGTCACATGGTCTACTAGAGCCAATCAGAGATGGGATGGAGTTCCCACGCTCTGATTGGCTATGGTACCATGTGAGGCCAACCATGTTTCTTTTAATGACGTCATCTCGAAAGCTCGCACAAATAAAAGCATTTCGTTAGCCACAGAACGGTATCATCTATTTATTTTTTGATTATTGAAGCTCGGCTAACACGGTATACTGTATATATATATTATATACAGTGTTCGACAATCCTATACATTTACACGCCCGGGGCGGGTGGATGTAA